>NC_053025.1:409129621-409429621 GCF_003073215.2 Triticum urartu
ATCTTCAGCCACCCCACTCCATTCGTTGCCACTGATAGTCCTAGGGAGCTACAAGAGGAAGAAATGATTCAAATCGACCGTCGGGTAAAAATCCTTCATTCCAAGTCATAGAATGAGAGAGAGAGAGAGATTGAGAGAGAGAGAGAGATTGAGAGAGAGAGAGATTGAGAGAGAGAGATTGACAGAGAGAGGCATTCCCAGGTGGTGAAGGAGTTGTCGCCGGAGGAGGAACCGTTGGAGAGGTCTTTGAAGAATACCATGGCAACCCCGGTGGTAAGATGTGAGATGGCGAGAGCGAGGAAGCGGCTATAGCTTAGGAAGGAAGGAAGGAGGAAACAGGGGAGATGTGACTTGTGGTTAGGGAGAAAAGGGGGTGGGGAGGGGGGGAGGGGGTGGGGGTAGATACTTTGGCAGTAGGCCAAAATTTTGGAAATGTGGAGGGAAACTTTGCGTGCGGTGCCGCCGGACCATTCACTTTGAACGATTGTGTGCTTCGTTTGGACATTTTTATGCATCAATTGAGATTTCAATGCATTTATGTGCATAATTCAAATTTGAAGTACATGCACATGCTCTAATGCATATAAATTGGTTGAAAATTCAAATTAGGGCCCTTGGTTGCATGCTTAGGTCCCATGCAAGAAATAGGAAATGAATGTCAAGCACCCTGCCACGGTCACTCGGCCGCAAACATTGAGATACCTGGTTTTTAAATTCTAGTAAATCCAAAGCTCATCTGAAATTCATGAAACTTGGCATGCTATCATGGAGCGGCATCAATATGATGTGGTAAATTTTTTGTCCCATTTTGGGAAGGTTTGGGGATATGCTTCTCACAAACCAGAGCTTCTCACAACAAGCTTGATGGTTTCGGTAGGGAATGTCCCACCTTTGGGGATGAAATGATATCCATTGCCTCGTATTGCTGTCAAAAACTTTCTCGTGTCAACATAGAACAACAGGAGTGTTCTGTCAATTTTCCGGATTTTTCGGGGTTCGTTTGGACATTTTTATGAATTAACTGAGTTTTCAATGCATTTATGTGGATAATTCAAATTTGAATTACATGCACATGCTCTAATGCATATAAATTGGTTGAAAAATCAAATATGTGTCCTTGGTTGCATGCTTACGTCCCATGCAAGAAATGGGAATGAATGTCAAACACCCTGCCACGGTCACTCGGCCGCAAACATTGAGAAACCTGGTTTTTAAATTCTAGTAAATCCAAAGCCCGTCTGAAATTCATGAAACATGGAATGCTATGATGGATAGGAGTAAACATGTCGTGGTAAATTTTTTGTCCCATTTGGGGCAGGTTTGGGGATATGCTTCTCACAAACCAGAGCTTCTCACAACAAGCCTGATGGTTTTGGTAGGGAATGCCCACCTTTGGGGATGAAATGATATCCATTGCCTCTTATTGCTTTCAAAAAATTTCTCGTGTCAACATAGAACAACAGGAGTGTTGTGTCAATTTTTGGGATTTTTCGGGGTTCGTTTGGACATTTTTATGTGTTAACTGAGTTTTTAATGCATTTATGTGCATAATTCAAATTTGAACTACATGCACATGCTCTGATGCATATAAATTGGTTGAAAATTCAAACATGTGTCCTTGGTTGCATGCTTAGATCCCTTGCAAGAAATGGGAATGAATGTCAAACACCCTGCCACGGTCACTCGGCCGCAAACATCTAGACACCCGTTTTTTAAATTCTAGTAAATCCAAAGCTCGTCTGAAATTCATGAAACTTGGAATGCTATCATGGAGCGGCATCAACATGCCATGGTAATTTTTTTGTCCCATTTGGGTAAGGTTCGGGGATATGCTTCTCACAAACCAGAGCTTCTCACAACAAGCCTGATGGTTTCAGTAGGGAACATCCCACCTTTGGGGACGAAACGATATCCATTGCCTCTTATTGCTTTCAAATTTTTTCTCGTGTCAACATAGTACAACAGGAGTGTTGTGTCAATTTTTGGGATTTTTCAGGGTTCGTTTGGACATTTTTATGCATTAATTGAGTTTTCAATGCATTTATGTGCATAATTCAAATTTGAACTACATGCACGTGCTCTAATGCATATAAATTGGTTGAAAACTCAAATCTGTGTCCTTGGGTGCATGCTTAGGTCCCATGTAAGAAATGGGAATGAATGTCAAATATCCTGTCACGGTCACTCGGCCGCAAACATTGAGATACCTAGTTTTTAAATTCTAGTAAATCTAAAGCTCATCCGAAATTCATGAAACTTGGCATGCTATCATGGAGCGGCATCAACATGCCATGGTAAATTTTTTGTCCCATTCGGGGCAGGTTTGGGGATATGCTTCTCACGAACCAGAGCTTCTCACAACAGTGTGATGGTTTTGGTAGGGAACGTCCCACCCTTGGGGATGAAACGATATCCATTGCCTCTTATTGCTTTCAAAAAATTTCTCGTGTCAACATAGAACAACAGGAGTGTTGTGTCAATTTTTGGGATTTTTTGGGGTTCGTTTGGACATTTTTATGCATTAATTGAGTTTTCAATGCATTTATATGCATAATTCAAATTTGAACTACATGCACATGCTCTAATGCATATAAATTGGTTGAAAGATCAAATCTGTGTCCTTGGGTGCATGCTTAGGCTCTCATGCAAGAAATGGGAATGAATTTGATACACTAGGGCGCCGTTGATTGCTGCCAAAACGTTGAGATACTTTGTTTTTAAATTCTAGTAAATCCAAAACTCATCTGAAATTCATGAAACTTGGCATGCTTTCATGGAATGGCACCCGACATGCTGTGGTATTTTTCGTGTCCATTTTGAGAGAAGGCGCACTTGAATAACAACCAACAAAGGTGAAAGTGCGTTATATCGACTAGAGGGGGGGTGAATAGGCGATTTTTATGAAAGTCTTCAAAACGTGGAAGTTTCAAAGACAAATGATAGAAATAAACCTATTACCATGCAGTGGAAGGTAGACTACACTAGGCAAACCATAGTCAAGTATTCAATGAAGTGAAAGCACAATGACTAATAGCAGCTAGGTAGTGAGGATCAGGTAAGAAGATACTAAGAAGCTAATCAGAACAAGCAGTCACTCAGTGAAGACAAAAGATAGTGCAATCATATGATGACTTCACAAGGACCAACAGTAAGTAAAGGGAAGGGAAGGATGAAACCAGTGACTCGTTGAAGACAATGATTTGTTGGACCAGTTCCAGTTGCTGTGACAACTGTACGTCTGGTTAGGGCGGCTAGGTATTTAAACTTGAGGACACACAGTCCTGGACACCCAGTCCTGAACACGCAGCGCAGGACACCCAGTCCTCACCTTATTCCCCTTGATCTAAGGTCACACAGACCTCACCCAATCACTCTGGTAAGTCTTCAAGGTAGACTCCCAAACCTTCACAGACTTCGTTCACCGGCGATCCACAATGACTCTTGGATGCTCAGAACGTGACGCCTAACCGGCTGGAGGATTCACAGTCCTCCAGTGTAATAAGTCTTCAGATCACACAGACAAGAAGACTTAAGTGATGCCTAACACTCTTTGGCTCTGGGTGGTTAGGGCTTTATCCTCGCAAGGAATTCTCTCTCAAAGGCTTCGAGGTGGGTTGCTCTCAAACGATAAAAGCCGTACTCTAACTCTGAGCAGCCAACCGTTTATGGTTGTAGGGGGTGGGCTATTTATAGCCACTAGGCAACCCGACCTGATTTGTCTGAAATGACCCTGGGTCAGTAAGGAACTGACACGTGCTCCAACGGTCAGATTTCAAACACACACGACAACTTTACTTGGGCTACAAGCAAAGCTGACTTGTCCGACTCTGGACAAGATTCGCTCTCATAGTCTTCACTCGAAGACATAGGTTTTGGTTAAGCATCACTTCAGTCATTCTGACTGGTTTTCTTGGACCCCACTTAACACTATGGTGGTTCCTATGACTCAACAAAGAAGAAGAAGAATAGGCTTCATGTGATGTCTTCTCTTGTCATAGTCTTCAATGTGAATATCTTCACGTACCACCTTTATCTTCAATGTCTTCATATATTTTTAGGGGTCATCTCTGGTAGGAAAACCGAATCAATGAGGGACTTCTACCAGTGTTATCCTGCAATTCTCACAAACACATTAATCCCTCAACTAGGTTTGTCGTCAATACTCCAAAACCATCTACGGGTGGCACTAGATGCACTTACAATCTCCCCCTTTTTGGTGATTGATGACAAACTAGTTGAAGTTTTCAACGGGGAATATAATATGTGAAATTGTAAAGGATAAGGAATTGTCTTCATAAGTTACAAGGGTTCCCCCTGAAGATGTGCATATATGTAATTTGCTTTTGGAATGCAAATGCACATGGCAGGTTGTACTCGTGGAGATCCTCTTCAACTTATGATGACAATTCATTATGCATGTGAAGGTATATGAAGATAATGACATGCATAATGGAAAATGGACGTCTGCAAAATGATCTAAGTGCGGAATTTATCGTCGCACATGCGGAATTTATCATCGCATCACAAAGTGGCACATAAGTAGCAGACGACCATCGAGTTTAAGTGTTACAACTCAAAGAACCAAATGAATCAAAATGAGAGTTGTAAACACTAGGCAAAATATAAAGCAACCGCCCATGTGGACCCGCTTGAAGACTATCGAACTCATATGCTTCTCCCCCTTTTGTCAGTAAGGACCAAAAAGGTTTGAAGACATAGAGCATCTAGTCGTTCCCATGAAGAGTAGGTGAAGCAGCAGGGTCGTCGGTGGTGTTCGGCAGTGCAGAAGAACTTGGAGCAGTGTCGAAGCGTGCTGAAGGAGGGGACGGTGAAGTAGCATCGTCTTCGTCCTCGATCACTCTAGCATTCACAGTTGCCGCAGAGGAAGAGAACTCAGAGTCTTCAAGAGATGGAGTTCGTCGTAGCACTGCCCTTCGAGGAGGTGTGGAGTCAAACTTGAAGCGTTCAGAGATGCCATCCTCGTGAAGATCATCTTCAGAGCACATAAGCGTCAGCCCTTTCCATGTGCGTCGAGAGGTTTCATGGGCAACAAAGGCATTCTTGGTGGAAAGATTGCGAATGCGATTAACATCCACCAAGAGGCTTTGCATTTGGCGCTTCAGCCAGTCATGATGCCTATCTTGTTTTTGATGAAGAGCCACCAGAAGCTCTCGGTCATTGAGAACACGAGATCTCTTCTTGGGTCGTTGGGCAATAGTGCTTTCGGTGGCTTCAGTAAGGGCACGATGAGGTGCACGTGTAGTTCCAACCAGAGGATAAACACGAGTGACTGCTTCAACTCCTTCAATGTTCTGAGAGAAACTTTGATGCTCCGCATTCTGAAGACTAAGAGGCTCCTTGGCAGGCTCGGGATAAATGGCTTCAACGGACATATCCACATCAGGCAGAAAGATCCGATGATTGCGAGCAGATGGCTGATATGAGAAAGCGGAGTGGAGTTTAATCAGCCGCATTATCCATGGAGCGTAGAACTTCAAGCCAAAAAGATCAGAGCCTGATGCAGCAAGTTGGCGGATGAAAAAGTCCTGTGCATTAAAGCATTTGCCATGAAGAATATAGAAGACCAAAGTCTTCATTGCACCTTCCAGCTTGGCATGTGGAGAATGTCCTTTGATGGGCCAGAGAGTTCGCCTTATGATGTGATAAATAGTCCTTGGCAGATACTCAAGGTCTTCAACAAAGAACTTAGGATATGCCGCATCTTGTGGCAAGGGCTTCATCATACTGAGCATCTGACTCATGTTTGGTTCAGGCTTCTGAAAGATGCTCTCCATAGCTTCACTGTGAAGCTGACAGCCAGGTTCGTAGAGATCGCCAGGAGTGGGCAGACCAGTGAGCTCAATGATATCAAAGGCTTTGGCTTCGTGATGAACATTTCCTGTCATCCACTCTAGGACCCAAGTCTACGGATCTCTGTTGTACCCACGGATGTGAAGTGTGGCATAGAATTGGAGTAGCAACTCTTCATTCCAGTGCTCTTGGTCGGTGACAAACGGCAACAATCCAACCTCTTTGAAGCAATCCAGAGCTTCTTCCAGACAGGGCAGACCAGCTATTGCTTCGGTGTCAAGATGCTTATGTGGAAAGATGAGACCTTGATTGTATAGAATGCAGGAGTAATAGCTTTGCTGCGGGTAGCTCCAGAACCGATCAGAAAATATCCTTTCCCTTAAGTAAGGGTTCTTGGAGCTATTGAAGAAAGTGTTGTCTGCTTTGAAGCCATTGACATTGAAGGATCTAGGTGCTGATGCAGGACCTGGAAACCTGGGCAACCTTGGAATTGGCTTCTGTACCTGAGGCCTATGCTCAACATGATAGTCAAACTAAGGACCAGCAGCAGGCGCAGGAATAGAAGCACTAGCATCATTGGCTTCGCTGACTTCTGGTTCTTGGGTTGGTGGAGGCTCCACATTTGCTTCTGCCATGACAGTGTCATTGGCTTCATTGGTGTTGGTGGTGGCAGCCTCAAGATTCTCAACCTCCACTTGATGAGCTGGAGGGTCAGTCACAGTCATGTTCTCCTCGAGAACAGCTTCTTGGTGAGACGGGGGTGTAGCAACTCTTGGGTTTCTTCTTCATCGGCTGATGCAGCCGGAATGTCTTCAGCAGCTTTAGCTTTAGACTCAGAGACTGGAGGCCTTGGTCCTTTGCAAAGCCTGTGTAACGCTGGCGACGCCTGTGGAGTTGGAGTTGGCTAGGCCTCAAAGTCATCTTCCTCTTGTGCTTGTGGGTGATCAGCCCATGATGCATCCTGAGCAATTGGCGTCAGAGGACGACCAATGCTGATGAGTTCGCTGTGCGTAAGCACAGGCGATGATACCTGTTGGTGCTCGATCTGAGGAAGAAGTGCATCATCTTCAACATGGTCATGGTGACCAATGTCTTCAGCAGCGATGGGATCAGCTGCTGGAAAGTCTTCTGCTTCATGAGCCTCTATGGAAGTAGGCTCATGGACAGTCAGTTGGCGCTCTTGACGTTCAGCGTTAGGACAAACCATGGAGATGGGTTCAACAATTAAGGGCTCTGTGCGAGCAGCCAGTTCCTTCTTGGTCTTCCGCTTCTTCTTGGAGGGAGCAGCATCAGAGGCTTCAGAATGTTTCCTCTTTCTAGCTTCAGCCTCAGCAGTCCTCGTCTTCTTCAGTTCGGAAGCGGTTGACCTGGCCTTTGGCTTCGATCCAGTCATGCTTGTTGGGAAGACAATGGGATCTGCTTCCTGCCTTGGTGCGTTTGGTTCGGCCACAGTGGGCTTCTTCTTCTGCTTAGCAGCCATCCTGGGATCAATGCCCGGACGCCCAAGGGCCTTGCGCTTCTCAGCCTCGTTGTAGCCTTGCACACACTTGTCAGCCAGGCTCTTCATGCGCTCACGAGAACCCTGAGCTTCTGCACATTTCTTGAGAAAGGCTTCTTTGAGCTCGTGCAGCATAATCTTGAAGTTTTTCACCTCTTGCACGCTGAGCTTGGCCATATGCTTCTTGAACTGAGCTTTCTCAAAGTCAATCTTTTGCTTCAGTTCGACGATGCGCTGAGCTAGAGTTAGCTCTGAAGCAATGGCGCCATGGAAGGCGACACTGAGGCCAATTGGAAGTTGCAGATCTTCGAAGCTGAGGTTGGGCGTGTCAAACCACTCATCAATGAAGTTGTGGATGATTTCCACGTCAAATAGAGGCAGATCATTGAAGATTTCTGCTTCTTCTTTGCTCTTGATCAGTTGCTCAAGAGCGCCATCTGCAAGATCTTCATCACTGGACAGGTCGATGGCATCGTTGCGCAGTATAGCAGCAGCTGTCAGTTCTTGGCCAGTGTGTGGCAAAGGCATCTTGACTTTCTAGGGCTTGGAGATGCGTGACAAATCTTCAGACTGCACACTGTCTTCAGGAGGTGCAGTAGCCAGTGGCTTCGCCCGTGAGATTTTTGGTGCAGAGGCAGGCTTTGAAGCTTTAGGCTGCTTCAACTTCTTTGGCTTCGGCGCTGCAGGCGCTTCATCTGATTCAGCGTCATTTGCAGGCTCATTCACGGTTGTCCCTTGAACCACGATATGAGTGATGAGACCTTCCAAGTTGTAGAAGGGCCCAAGAATATTGGGTTCAGCTTCGCGAGTGCCATCGGCACAGGGAGCAGAGGGACCAGGGTTGAAGTCCAATCCCAAATACTTCTTGTTCTGCTTTGCCGAATTCTGGGCAAACTGGAAGTTGCGCTTGAACAGATTGTCGTCACGACACCATAGCAGTGACGATGGTCAGCATCCGCAGGCTGTGGTCCACGGACCATGCAGGGATAGAAGCCTTGTTCAATGGCTTCATCTCTGGACCTGGGTTGACGATTTTTGTAGAGGATGTCTCCCCATGGTCGCTTGATGGCATTCTTTTCAGCATATTCCTTTGTCACAAATCTGTACTTGAACCATTGTTCTGCCCAATATCGTTGAATCCATTGGATTCGTGTCTTGCGCTGATTATAATCCTCTTCAGGATCTGTCTTGTATAGCTCTGAGAGGTCATCGAGCAGATCTCTTGATGTTTCTCCTCGACGCTTTCTGCCACCCTTCCTTGCTGATTTCTCTGAAGCCATGAACTTTAAACTGAATGGCTTCAATACGTTCAAAGGCTTCAAAGGATTTCGCTTGCTGGACAAACAGGAACTGGCTTCGGGAGAATTTATGTGATATTGTAAGAATTCTGCAAATGAATGCAGACTATGAGAACCAAGGGATTCTCCCACGGACATGTACATGTGATAGCATTAAGGTGCGAGGGAAGGGGAAGAGGTCATATGCATTCTCAGAAGATTTTGAAGATAAATCAGTTTAGAAGACATTGACCTCATTGTGCGAAGACATTCACTCATAGATAAGGAGTTGGTTCCAGATTTGTACGAATCCATGGATCAGCACAAGTGAGGAATCTAACTACTTTGTGAAGCATAAGTGAATATACTAGGCATATTATGAGATGCCGTATGAAATAGATCCAACTTGTGTGAACAGAAACTGCTTGTGGTAGAAAGTGACGAATCTATAGGATCAAAGGGGCCATAAAAAGGAAGTTTTATTTACCACACGAAGAACTGCTAGACGGAGTGGAAGAGGAGGCCGAGTAGTCCGATCGTCCGTGCCCTAACTTGGCGACGGAGGACACCTACGGCGATGGCGGAGAAGACGATGTCCGCGGTCGGCGTGAAGACGACGTCGGAGAGGTTGCGGCAGCTAAGCGCTTCGTCGCCAGCGTCGTCGAGGGCTAGCGGTGGCGCTAGGGTTCGTGCGAGAGTGAAAGAAGAGATAATGACTGTGGTGTGGCGCGTATTTATAGGGACAGGGGCGGCTTAGTGTTATTACACAGGTGCCCCTGGCGATTCACATCTGAGGAACACGTGGCCATCATGCAGCATATCGGAGGTTGTTCCACGTCCCACGCACGCCTGGATTGTCGGGTGGTCGTTCCCACTTCTCCGGGTTTTAGGTGAAGGAATTAGCATTGAAAGCGGACTTAATGTTTGTCTCTGTATCTTCTGCTAACAAGGACGCAGAGAAGACATTTGACAGGTTCAAAAGAATGCATATGATTTGGAGAGATAGAGTTTGAGATAGAAAGCATAGAGAGGTTAGGGTCCAATCACATTCACTTAGTTCAAAAGATTCAACAAGAAGACATAGCTATAAGTGAATGCTGTAGAGGACAGAACACTAGTATATATATATATAATCAACATAGTGAAGATAATCATGAAGACATGTTGAGATTGAAGCCAAACCAAATGTGAAGACATAGCAAATGTAACGCCATGAGTGAAACACTTCAAATAGAACATTTGGTGGTGGCGTTACCCACCGTATAGGAAGTATTAGACCCAGACATGGCGCACAATTATCATGGCGCTCCGAAGTCAAATTCCATTAATGTATTCACACTTAGAATGCATGTCTTCATTAATTGAAGATATACTTTACTTCGTGTGTTGCACATCTAAGTCATCAATATGCATAAGTGTTAGGATGTGTGCCTGATCACAGGACATTTGAGGATTCCAAGATATTTAGCTCACACCGTAACTTGCAAAATCTCTTCTCATCCAAGGGCTTGGTGAAGATATCTGCCAATTGCTCTTCAGTGTCGACGTGTATGATATCAATGTCTTCCTTCACAACATGATCTCTGAGAAAGTGATGATGAATCTCAATGTGCTTTGTCTTCGAGTGTTGAACTGGGTTGTTAGCAATCTTGATGGCACTTTCGTTGTCGCAGTAGAGTGGCACTTGCTTCAGATGAATGCCATAGTCTTTGAGTGTTTGCTTCATCCACAGAAGCTGAGCGCAGCAAGATCCAGCAGCAATGTATTCAGATTCAGCAGTGGAGAGGGATACACAGTTCTGCTTCTTTGAAGACTAACATACAAGTGATCGTCCCAGAAAATGACATGTGCCTGATGTAGACTTGCGATCCACCTTGTCACCAGCATAATCAGCATTCGAGAATCCAACCAGATCAAACTCTGAGCCCTTTGGATACCATAATCCTAGAGTTGGGGTGTGAGCCAAATATCGAAGAATTCGCTTCACAGCTAAGTGATGCGATTCCTTTGGTGTCGCTTGGAATCGAGCACACATGCAAACACTAAGCATAATATTTGGCCTAGATGCACATAGATAAAGTAAAGAACCAATCATGGAGCGGTATACCTTTTGATCGAACTCTTTACCATTGTCGTCGGGACCCAGATGATGTTTGGCTGGCATTGGCGTTGTGAAGCCTTTGCAGTCTTGCATACCGAACTTCTTTAGGCAATCTTTGAGATACTTCTCTTGAGATATGAAGATGTCGTTGCGTTGCTGTCGTATTTGAAGACCGAGGAAGAACTTCATCTCTCCCATCATGGACATCTGATATTGCTCTTGCATCATATATCCAAACTCTTCACTGTATTTCTGATTGGTGCAGCCGAAGATAATGTCATCCACATATATTTGGCACACAAACAGTTCACCATCATATGTCTTCATGAAGAGAGTGGGGTCGAGGGAGCCAGGTGTGAAGCCTTTGCTCTTCAGGAAGTATTTGAGTGTGTCATACCAAGCCCGAGGGGCTTGTTTGAGGCCATACAGTGCCTTGTTGAGCTTGTATACCATGTCAGGATGTTTTGGATCTTCAAAGCCAGGCGGTTGTGCAACATACACTTCTTGTTCAATCTTGCCATTCAGAAACGCGCTCTTCACATCCATTTGATATAGAAGTATGTTATGTTGATTTGCATAGGCTAGCAGTATGCGTATGGTTTCATGTCGAGCCACAGGAGCAAATGTTTCATCGAAGTCAATCCCTTCCACTTGAGTATATCCTTGAGCAACGAGACGAGCTTTGTTTCTGACAACTTGACCATGCTCATCTTGCTTGTTGCGGTATATCCATTTGGTGCCTATTATATTGTGCTTTCGAGGATCAGGATGCTTAACCAGTTCCCATACATTATTCAGCTCAAAAACTGTTGAAGCTCTTCTTGCATAGCTTGAATCCATTCAGGTTCCATGAAGGCTTCTTCAACTTTCTTGGGTTCTGTTATTGAGACGAATGTGAAGTGCCCACAGAAATTTGCTAGCTGTGTTGCCCTTGAACGAGTGAGCGGACCGGGTGCATTGATGCTATCAATTATTCTCTCAATCTGCACTTCATTGGCAACACGAGGATGTACAGGGCAAAGATTTTGCTCTTGCTGATCATTGTCATTGTTAGAAGGATTGTCTTCAGGCTGAGCATTGTCTTCATGTTGATCAGGTGCGGAGATGATAAGTTCCTCTTCAGGTTGAGCTTCAGAGGGTATGATTTCTCCAGTTCCCATAAGTGTGATTGATTCACTGGATGGAACTTCATCTAGCACATTTGGCAGGTGCTCTCTTTGTGAACCGTTAGTCTCATCGAACCGCACATCCACTGTTTCAACCACTTTATAATGAAAGAGATTGAAGACTCTGTAGGAGTGCGAATCCTTTCCATATCCAAGCATAAAACCCTCATGTGCTTTTGGTGCAAATTTTGAAGTGTGATGTGGATCCTTGATCCAGCACCTGGCGCCAAATACTCTGAAGTAACTGACATTTGGCTTCTTTCCAGTAAGGAGCTCATAAGATGTCTTGTTGAGAAGCTTGTGAAGATAAAAACGGTTGATTGTATGGCATGCAGTATCAATGGCTTCAGGCCAGAATTTTCTTGGAGTCTTGTATTCATCTAGCATCGTTCGGGCCATCTCAATGAGTGTTCTGTTCTTGCGTTCGACGACGCCATTCTGCTGTGGCGTGTACGGAGCTGAGAATTCATGTGTGATGCCCAAAGTATCAAGATATGTATCAAGGCTAGTGTTTTTGAATTCAGTGCCATTGTCACTTCTGATATGCTTTATCTTGGCACCATAGTTGTTCATTGCTCAATTGGTGAAGTGTCTGAAGACATCCTGCACTTCAGTCTTGTAGAGGATTATGTGCACCCAAGTATATCTAGAATAATCATCAACAATGACAAAGCCATAGAGACAAGCAGTAGTAGTAAGAGTTGAGTAATGAGTGGGACCGAAGAGATCCATGTGGAGAAGTTCGAAGGGTCGAGTTGTTGTCATGATTGTCTTCGAGGGATGCTTGGCCCTCGTCATCTTTCCTGCTTCACAGGCACCGCATAAGTGATCTTTCTTGAACTTGATGCCCTCGATGCCTATGACATGCTTCTTCTTTGCAAGGGTGTGGAGGTTCCTCATGCCAGCATGCCCTAGCCTCCGATGTCAGAGCCAGCATTCTGAAGCTGTTGCTAGAAGACATACGGCAAGCTGTGATCCTGCTGAGAAATCTACCACGTACAAATCATCTTTCTGATACCCTTCAAACACTAGAGACTTGTCAGATTCCATTAGAACAAGGCAACGATATTTTCCAAACATCACGATCATGTTTAAATCACAAAGCATTGAGACAGACATTAAGTTGAAACCAAGGGATTCAACAAGCATGACTTTATCCATGTGTTGATCCTTTGAGATTGCAACTCTACCTAGACCCAATACCTTACTTTTACCAGTGTCAGCAAATGTGATGTGACTCTTGTCGGATGGACGTAAGGTTGAGTCCATAAGAAGGCTTCTTTTGCCAGTCATGTGATTGGTAAACCCACTATCAATAATCCATTCTGAAGCAGCTGGTGTCGTACCCTACAGTGTAGTTAGGGGGATAGGCTTCACGAAGAGAATTGTGAAGCAAAAACATTTGACGAACCAGTGGGTTATGAAAGCTTAGATCGA
Organism: Triticum urartu; assembly: GCF_003073215.2. NCBI lineage: Eukaryota > Viridiplantae > Streptophyta > Magnoliopsida > Poales > Poaceae > Triticum > Triticum urartu. The sequence continues at coordinate 409,142,912 of NC_053025.1, forward strand.
GATTAGGACTGATAGGGCGAGTAGCAAGCGATTTAGGAACGAAGTACATAATAAGAGCATTTGGGCATTTGATCTTGCGCCCTACAAGATGTTTAAGGTCCCCAGCAATAGCGTCAGACGATTTTGGTTTTCTGCTGGAGACCCTTCCCTGCAAAAGAGAGTTAAGCTTTCTTAGCCACCCACATCTTCAAGGGTGGCTTAGAAGCAAAAAGTCTAAGTGCAGCATCTGAGAACTTTGCCTTTGGAGCCCTAGCAAAAAGTCTTGCAGGAGGACAATAGTACTCATAAGAATAAGCAGAATAGTTCTTGGTCTTATGAACATGGCGGTTTGATGAACCCCTGCAAAACATTTGTGTTAGTGCGACTCAGGTGAGTCCTCTATCTGTATGAAGCCTTTGGACCATATGAAGACTGTGGTCTGGGGTTTGTCTTCTTCACCTATGGTGTCATGATGACATTCACAGGAAGATTCTCCAAACACCTTTTCGGCACCGAGATCTTCTTCATAGGCGGTCCATTCCTGCAGTTAGTACCAATATACCTGGCAAACACTTCACCATTCTGATTCTTAAACAGTTTGTAGTTTGCATCAAAGGATTCATCAATAACAATGGGGTTAGCACAAGAGAAGCCAGATAGAGAGGATGGATCTGCTGAAGGTTCCTTTGCAGCAACCCCTGTGGTTTTGGGGTACTGCTCAGGTTTCCAGTAAGAGCCATCAGCATTCATTTTCCTTTCGAACCCAACACCCTCTTTCCTAGGGTTTCGGTTCAGGATCTGCCTTTTGAGGACATCACATAGTGTCTGATGCCCTTTGAGACTTTTGTACATCCCTGTTTCAAGCAATGTCTTCAACCTAGCATTCTCATCAGCAATAGCAGTGGTATCCTCAGCAGAGGGGTTAGTTCCCACATCAACAGTTGAAGATATTGCAACAGTAACAGCAGTAGAACATTCAGCAACAGAAGTAGCATTATCACGCTCAATGCATTTAAGACATGGTGGTTCAAATCCTTCCTGAGCTGAACTGATCTGTTTGGCGCAAAGCGACTCGTTTTCTTTTTGAAGATCTTCATGAGCCGCTCTCAATTTCTCAAGATCTTGCTTCCTTTGAAGATAATCATAGGAAAGCCTTTCATGAGCTGTTGAGAGCGTTTCATGATGACTTTCAAGTTCCTCATACTTAACGTGAAGATTTTTTATGTCATCAATTAAGGACTGAGATCGAGTCATTTCAGCGTCTAACAGATCATCGCTTTTGTCTATCAGTTTTTGAATGTGTTCCATGGTTTTCTGTTGTTCAGTTGCAATTTTAGCGAGTGTTTTGTAGCTGGGTTTGGAACCACAATCAGAGTCATCGTCACTAGATGTTTGATAGTGAGTAGTGCGTGTGCTTACCTTGGCACCGCGTGCCATGAAGCAGTAGGTAGGAGCGGAGTAGTCCTTGTCATTTGCATCGGTGTCGGTGATGGAGTCATTGTCTTCAGTGTTGAAGATGGACTTGGCAACGTATGCTGTAGCCAGACTCGCAATGTCAGAATCGGACTCCTCCTCAGACTCCACCTCCGCCTCCTCGGAAGCGGACTCCTCCTCTGAATCCATTTCCTTGCCAACAAACGCACGTGCCTTGCCAGACGAGCTCTTCTTGTGTGATGAAGACTTGGAAGAAGACTTTGAGTATTTCTTCTTCTTCTTGTCGTCGGAGTCATACTCCTTGCTCTTCTTCTTCTTCTTCTTCTTCTTGTTCTCATTGTCCCACTGCGGACACTCAGAGATGTAGTAGCCAGGTTTCTTGCACTTGTGGCATGATCTTTTCTTGTAGTCATGAGCAGAAGCTTCATCATTCCTTGAGCTTGATCGTGAAGACTTTCTAAAGCCTTTCTTCCTGGTGAATTTTTGGAACTTCTTCACAAGCATAGCGAGCTCCATTCCATTGTCTTCAAGATCATCAGAACTGCTCTCAGATTCTTCTTCAGATGTGGAGACAGCTTTTGCCTTCAAGGCACGAATTCGCCCATAGTTGGGACCGTAGATGTCTCTTTTCTCAGAAAGCTGAAACTCGTGTGTGTTGAGCCTCTCAAGTATGTCAGACGGATCGAGTGTCTTGAAGTCCGGACGTTCTTGAATCATCAGGGCTAGGGTGTCAAATGAGCTGTCAAGTGATCTCAGGAGTGTCTTGACGACTTCATGCTTGGTGATCTCAGTGGCGCCGAGAGCTTGAAGCTCATTTGTGATGTCAGTGAGTCGATCAAACGTGAGCTGGAAATTCTCATTGTCATTTATCTTGAAGCGGTTGAAGAGGTTGCGAAGGACACTGATTCTCTGATCTCTCTGGGTTGAGACGCCTTCGTTGACCTTGGAGAGCCAGTCCTAGACTAGCTTACATGTTTCCAAAGCACTCACGCGACCATACTGTCCTTTGGTAAGATGACCACAGATGATATTCTTGGCAGTAGAGTCCAGTTGAACAAACTTCTTGACGTCAGCAGCAGTGACACCTTCTCCAGCCTTGGGAACACCGTTCTTGCCGACATACCATAGGTCGACGTCAATGGCTTCAAGATGCATGCGCATCTTATTCTTCCAGTAGGGATATTCAGTTCCATCAAAGATGGGGCACGTAGCGGAGACTTTAATTATCCCTGCAGTCGACATAGCTAAAACTCCAGGTGGTTAAACCAAATCACACAGAACAAGGGAGTACCTTGCTCTGATACCAATTGAAAGTGCATTATATCCACTAGAGGGGGTGAATAGGCGATTTTTATGAAAGTCTTCAAAACATGGAAGTTTCGAAGACAAACGATAGAAATAAACCTATTACCATGCAGCGGAAGGTAGACTACACTAGGAAAACCATAGTCAAGTATTCAATGAAGTGAAAGCACAATGACTAATAACAGCTAGGTAGTAAGGATCAGGTAGGAAGATATTAAGAAGCCAATCAGAACAAGCAGTCCCTCAGTGAAGACAAAAGATAGTGCAATCATACGATGAATTCACAAGGACCGACAGTAAGTAAAGGGAAGGGAAGGATGAAACCAGTGACTCATTGAAGACAATGATTTGTTGGACCAGTTCCAGTTGCTGTGACAACTGTACATCTGGTTAGGGCGGCTAGGTATTTAAAACTGAGGACACACAGTCCCGGACACCCAGTCCTGAACACGAAGCTCAGGACACAAAGTCCTCACTATATTCCTCTTGAGCTAACGTCACAGAGACCTCGCCCAATCACTCTGGTAAGTCTTCAAGGTAGACTCCCAAACCTTCACAGACTTCGTTCACCGGCGATCCACAATGACTCTTGGATGCTCAGAATGTGACACCTAACCGGCTGGAGGATTCACAGTCCTCAAGTGTAATAAGTCTTCAGATCACACAGACAAGAAGACTTAAGTGATGCCTAACACTCTTTGGCTCTGGGTGGTTAGGGCTTTATCCTTGCAAGGAATTCTCTCTCAAAGGCTTCGAGGTGGGTTGCTCTCAAACGACAAAAGCCGTACTCTAACTCTGAGCAGCCAACCGTTTATGGTTGTAGGGGGTGGGCTATTTATAGCCACTAGGCAACCCGACCTGATTTGTTCGAAATGACCCTGGGTCACTAATGAACTGACACGTGTTCCAACGGTCAGATTTCAAACACACACGGCAACTTTACTTGGGCTACAAGAAAAGTTGACTTGTCCGACTCTGGACAAGATTCGCTCTCATAGTCTTCACTCGAAGACATAGGTTTTGGTTAAGCATCACTTCAGTCATTCTGACTGGTTTTCTTGGACCCCACTTAACAGTACGGTGGTTCCTATGACTCAACAAATAAGAAGAAGAACTACGAAAGATCTAAGTCTTCGAGCTCCATAGGCTTCATGTGATGTCTTCTCTTGTCATAGTCTTCAATGTGAATATCTTCACATACCACCTTTGACTTCAATGTCTTCATATATTTTTAGGGGTCATCTCTGGTAGGAAAACCGAATCAATGAGGGACTTCTACGTGTGTTATCCTGCAATTCTCACAAACACATTAGTCCCTCAACTAGGTTTGTCGTCAATACTCCAAAACCAACTAGGGGTGGCACTAGATGCACTTACAAAAGGCATTTTGAAAAAAGAGCTGCCAGTTTAATATCTCAAACGGTTGTATAATTCAAATCATGTGTGTTCTGTTAACCATTCACGTGACGCCATGTGTCTTCGTTATGGCTATAGGAGGTGCCGTGCGGACAACTGCTTGACCTTGACTGAACGGGAGGCGTGCGAGCGGAGTCCGGTGTGCAGGCTGACCGAGAGGCGTGAAAGTTGTCCTCCAATGCGCAGGCTCACTAAGAAGCGTGCGAGCTATACGCTGTGCAGGCTCACTCGGAAGCGAGCCCTTTGACTTTCATGGCCGCCCGCCTTCCTCTCCATTAATGGCCCCCGAGCCGATGTTTAATACAGGCAACCTTACTGTTCGCCTCCCATTCCCCTCCCTCCCACAGACCTCCACCAACGCCATGACGCAGAATGATCATCTGCCACTAGTCTTCAGGTTTGGTGAAGTTGACTCCGAGACAGAGGAGATAGAAAATAAGGAGGAATGGGGCCTCATGGACATGGCCCAGAACAAGCTGGCTACGGCGGTTGCTGCCCCCGCTCCCGTCCCAGCTCCCATCCCCACGCCCGCGCCATTGACCATCCCCGTAGCATTGATGGGCTGGTCGCCGAGCACTATCGCAGAGCTGCAAGCCGCGGGCGTCAGCGAGGTCTCCATGGACCCGCGTGAGCTCGTGTACATGCCAGCGCCAGCACCCGTGCTCGTGCCAGTGCGCGCCCCTCCACCCACCATGGCACCGGCCCCTGTGCGTTTGGCTGCACCCGCCGCGCCTGTGCCCCTGCCCGTGTGCGCCCCTCCACCCACCGCGGCGTCGGTCCCCGTGCGTTTGGCTGCACCCGCCGCGCCCGTGCATGTGCATGTGCGCATGCCCCCTCAGCGGCATGGGACGCTGCGTCAACCACTACCTCTCAGCGGCGCCAGTTACCATCCTCCCGCGCCCCGCCCGCTGATCGCTCGACGACATGATGTTTTATTTACAAGTGAAGAAAATTTTATACTTCCTTGAAGACTTCAACAACGGTGTCCCGGCGGACGACAATGACAGCGATGGCGTGGCATGCCGCCTCCGTCGCCACCAGAAATAATTTTTTTGGGGTTTAATACTGTATCTCGAATTCTCGATCATATGAATATAAATTCGCAGTGTGACTGAATGAAAGATATGGTTTGAACGAACTTGTGTTTTTCTCTCTTAATGTACAGACTTATCAAACAATTTTCTTTTGAAACAAACGTCAATGGTATTTGCTCCCTCTTGAGCACTGCGTTGGTTTTCCCTGAAGAGGAAAGGGTGGTGCAGTAAAGCAGCGTAAGTATTTCCCTCAGTTTTTGAGAACCAAGGTATCAATCCAGTAGGAGACCATGCGCAAGTCACCTCATACCTACACAAACAAATAAGAACCTCGCAACCAACGCGATAAAGGGGTTGTCAATCCCTGCACGACCACTTGCAAGAGTGAGATCTGATAGAGATGATAATAATAAGATAAATATTTTTGGTATTTTTATGATACAGTTTGAAAGTAAAGATTGCAAAATAAAATAGATTGGAAACTTGTATGATGGAAAATGGACCCGGGGGCCATAGGTTTCACTAGTGGCTTCTCTCAAGATAGCATAAGTATTACGGTTGGTGAACAAATTACTGTCGAGCAATTGATAGAAAAGCGAATAATTATGAGAATATCTAGGTATTCTCATGTATATAGGCATCACGTCTGCGACAAGTAGACCGACTCCTGCCTGCATCTACTACTATTACTCCACACATCGACCGCTATCTAGCATGCATCTAGAGTATTAAGTTCATAAGAATAGAGTAATGCCTTAAGCAAGATGATATGATGTAGAGGGATAAACTCATGCAATATGATATAAACCCCATCTTTTTATCCTCGATGGAAACAATACAATACATGTCGTTTCCCTTTCTGTCAATGGGATCGAGCACCGCAAGATTGAACCCAAAGCTAAGCACTTCTCCCATTGCAAGAAAGATCAATCTAGTAGGCCAAACCAAACTGATAATTCGAAGAGACTTGCAAAGATAAACCAATCATACATTAAATAATTTAGAGAAGATTCAAATACTTTTCATAGATAAATTGGATCATAAACCCACAATTCATGGTATCTCGACAAACACACCGCAAAAAGAAGTGTTACATCGAATAGATCTCCAAGAGAATCGAGGAGAACTTTGTATTGAGATCCAAAGAGAGAGAAGAAGCCATCTAGCTAATAACTATGGACCTGAAGGTCTAAGGTAAACTACTCACACATCATCGGAGGGGCCATGGAGTTGATGTAGAGGCCCTCCGTGACCAATGCCCCCTCCGGCGGAGGTCCGGAAAACACCCAAGATGGGATCTCTTGGGTACAGAAGGTTGCGGCGATGGAAATAGGGTTTTGTGGTGCTCCTGGATGTTTGCAGGGTATGTGAACATATAAAGGAGGAAGAAGTAGGTCAGTGGAGCTACATGGGGCCCACGAGGGGGAGGGCACGCCTAGGGGGGTAGGCGCGGCCCCTTGCCTCGTGGCCGCCTCGTTGATTGCTTGACGTCCACTCCAAGTCCTCTGGATCATGTTTGTTCCAAAAATCACGTTCCCGAAGGTTTCATTCCGTTTGGACTCCGTTTGATATTCCTTTTCTACGAAACACTGAAAATAGGCAAAAAACAGCAATTTGGGTTGGGCCTCCGGTTAATAGGTTAGTCCCAAAAATAATATAAAAGTTTAAAATATAGCCCATTAACATCCAAAACAGATAATATAATAGCATGGAACAATCAAAATTTATAGATACATTGGAGACGTATCAGCATCCTCAAGCTTAATTCATGCTCATCCTCGAGTAGGTAAATGATAGAAACAGATTTTTTTGATGTGGAATGCTTTCTAGAATATTCTTCAATGTATTTTTCTCTATTGTGGCATGAATGTTCAGATCCAAAAGATTCAAGATAAAAGTTTATTGTTGACATAAAAATAGTAATACTCCAAGTATGCTAATCAAGCAATTATGTCTTATCAAAATACCATAGCCAAAGAAAACTTATCCCTACAAAGTCATATAGTTTGTCCATGCTTCATTTTCGTCACACAAAATGCTCTCATCATGCACAACCCCGATGACAAGCCAAGCAATTGTTTCATACTTAGCTTTTCCAAACTCTTTCAACTTTTACGCAATATATGAGCGCGAGCCATGGACATAGCACTATGGGTGGAATAGAATATGATGATTGAGGTTGTGTGAGAAGACAAAAAGGGAGAATGTCTCACATTGACGCGGATAATCAATGGGCTATGGAGATGCCCACCAATTGATGTCAATGCAAGGAGTAGGGATTGCCATGCAACGGATGCACTAGAGCTATAAATATATGAAAGCTCATCAAAGAAACTAAGTGGGTGTGCATCCAACTCGCTTGCTCACGAAGACCTAGGGCATTTGAGGAAGCCCATCATTGGAATATACAAGCCAAGTTCTATAATGAAACATTCCCACTAGTATATGAAAGTGACAAAATAAGAGACTCTCTATCATGAAGATCATGGTGCTACTTTGAAGCACAAGTGTCGAAAAAGGATAGTAACATTGTCCCTTCTCTCTTTTTCTCTCATTTTTTTCTTCTTTTTTTATTTGGGCCTTCTTTCTTTTGGCCTCTTTTCTTTCTTTCTTTTTTTCGTCCAGAGTCTCATCCCGACTTGTGGGGGAATCATAGTCTCCATCATCCTTTCCTCACATCGGACAATGCTCTAATGATGATCATCACACTTCTGTTTTCTTACAACTCAAGAATTACAACTCGATACTTAGAACAAAATATGACTCTATGTGAATGCCTCTGGCGGTGTACCTGGAATGCAATGAATCAAGAGTGACATGTATGAAAAAATTATGAACGGTGGCTTTGCTACAAATACGATGTCAACTACATGATCATGCAAAGCAATATGACAATGATGATGCGTGTCATAATAAGTGGAACAGTGGAAAGTTGCATGGCAATATATCTCGGAATGGCTATGGAAATGCCATAATAGGTAGGTATGGTGGCTGTTTTGAGGAAGATATAAGGAGGCTTATGTGTGATAGAGTGTATCATATCACGGGGTTTGGATGCACCGACGAAGTTTGCACCAACTCTCAAGGTGAGAAAGGGCAATGCACGGTACCGAAGAGGTTACCAATGGTGGAAGGGCGAGAGTGCATATAATCCATGGACTCAACATTAGTCATAAAGAACTCACATACTTATTGCAAAAATCTACAACTCATCAAAACCAAGCACTATGCGCATGCTCCTAGGGGGGTAGATTGGTAGGAAAAGACCATCGCTCGTCCCCGACCGCCACTCATAAGGAAAGCAATCAAAGAACACCCCATGCTTCAAATTTGTCGCATAATGTTCACCATACGTGCATGCTACGGGACTTGCCAACTTCAACATAATGTTCATCAATTTCACAATTACTCAACTAGCACACTTCTAATATTACCACCTTTATATCTCAAAACCATCTATCAAGCATCCAACTTCTCTTAGCATTTAAAATTTATAACCAAAGTGAATTACCATGCTGTTCTTAAGGACTCTCAAAATGATAGAAGTGGAGCATGAGAGATTGATAGAGGCAAAGGTGTCCCGATGTTTCGATGAGATGGTGGCTATCGTTTTCTGTGGGAGTCGACCTTGACGATCCGACTACGAACGTGCGAGACGTCGCGCCTTAGCAATCGCTAAACCAACTTCCGAGGGGTTATTGACCACGCCGGAGCACGATCAACCTGACCACGAGGGCCTGTTTCCTGCGAGCAAACGAAGAACAAGCAAGAAGCTGAGATTGCAATCTGGATATTGCGAATATAAGATGAAAGCTTTATTGATCAAGGTGGGGTTCTGTGACGTCTTGGTCTGGTCGTTGGACAGAAACGAAGTACGCGAAGTTGCAGCTATGGCGAACTTTTAATCTAAACAAAACCCAAGTCTAAACGACGCCCTAAGGGCTGTATATATGGAGGAAGAGAGGGGAATTTCGTGGCCCTTGAGGGTGGGGTCCGAAACCAACCCTAACTCTTGTTTCCTCACACATACGGACTCTAAAAATAGCCTATACTTAAGTATTTCGAAATTACATGGGCCTGGCCCATTAATAAGGTGACGCAGCACCTAGAATAGCCTATGGACGAATATTATGAAGTGGCATCTTGTATATTTCGTCCAAGGCTCCATGCACTCCTTATGGCGGCTTCAAAGTCCTGAAATCATCACTTGTAACTCCGTTCTTGATCCCCTTGCGCATACCATCAACTCCATTCGTGTTCTTGCTCCAATGTTCATCCTTCTCCAAGCTAGGACCTTCATTTGTAAGCAAAACAAATGTATCCAATTTAGGCAGCATCATAATCTCATGAACATTAGAATCATTACCAAGAAACGAAAGTACCTGGTAATTTAATTGGCGTGCGCGAGCCTCTAGTAATTGGTCCAGTATATGTAACAGTAGGGGCTGTGGGTGTAACAATGGTATTGATGTCCTCATCATCCTCCCCTTCTTGAAATGAAGTCGTCCTCACGGAAGCTCATCTTCCTCACCCAAATAAGGCTTCAAATCTGCAATGTTAAAAGTGGGACTAACCCCAAAATCTGCAGGTAGCTCAAGTTTATATGCATTATCATTTATTTTCTCTAAAACCTTAAAAGGACCATCAGCACGTGGCATTAGCTTTGATTTGCGCAGATTAGGAAATCTATCTTTACGCAAATGTAACCAAACAAGATCTCCAGGTGCAAACACAACATGTTTTCTACCCTTATCTCCAGCAAGTTTATATTTAGCATTCATACGCTCAATGTTTTCCTTAGTTAACTCATGCATTTTTAAAATCAATTCAGAACGTTCTTTAGCATCACAATTCAGAACGTTCTTTAGCATCACAACATGGAATCTTGATCTATCTTTTCATTAACCATAGGTTCCTTTTCTTTAAAAATTTTAAGAGCCACTCCTACCTTAGATCCGTATTGTGTAACTTGGTTGTGGATCTTTCTATCCAAATTTTCCATCAACTCTATGGTAGCAACTTTATTTTCAATAATTTCAAGCCATTGCATCACATGTTCCAAAGTTAAAGTAGTTCCATTAACCAAAAGAGGTGGTGGGCCAAACAAATCTATCATAGCATTATAATAATCAAAAGTATGGCTACCCTAGAAATTTCCTCTGGTAATGGTATCAAGAATATATCTATTCCAAGGCGTGATGCCTACATAAAAATTGCGAAGAAGACCGTAAGTACATTGCTTCTTAGTAGATCTATTTTTCGCATTGCAAATTCTGTACCAAGCATCTTTTAGATTTTCTCCTCCCTTTGTTTAAAATTAAGAACTTCATCCTCGGGAGACAAGGGAGTAGATAAAGGACTAGCCATAACGACGAGGCAAGCGAAAAAGAGGCGAACGGAAAAGAGAGGGCGAATAAAACGGCAAGGGTGAAGTGGGGGAGAGGAAAACGAGAGGAAAAAGGCAAATAATGTAATGCGAAGGATAAGAGTTGTGATGGGTACTTGGTATGTATTGACTTGGCGTAGATCTCCCTGGCAACGGCGCTAGAAATCCTTCTTGCTACCTGTTGAGCACTGCATTGGTTTTCCCTTGAAGAGGAAAGGGTGGTGCAGTAAAGCAGCGTAAGTATTTCCCTCAGTTTTTGAGAACCAAGGTATCAATCCAGTAGGAGACCACGCGCAAGTCACCTCATACCTACACAAACAAATAAGAACCTCGCAACCAATGCGATAAAGGGGTTGTCAATCCCTTCACGGCCACTTGCACGAGTGAGATCTGATAGAGATGATAATAATAAGATAAATATTTTTGGTATTTTTATGATATATATTGAAAGTAAAGATTGCAAAATAAAATAGATTGGAAACTTGTATGATGGAAAATGGACCCGGGGCCATAGGTTTCACTAGTGGCTTCTCTCAAGATAGCATATGTATTACGATGGGTGAACAAATTACTGTCGAGCAATTGATAGAAAAATGAATAATTATGAGAATATCTAGGTATGATCATGTACATAGGCATCACGTCCGCGACAAGTAGACCGACTCCTGCCTGCATCTACTACTATTACTCCACACATCGACCGCTATCCGGCATGCATCTAGAGTATTAAGTTCATAAGAACAGAGTAACGCCTTAAGCAAGATGACATGATGTAGAGGGATAAACTCATGCAATATGATATAAACCCCATATTTTTATCCTCCATGGCAACAATAGAATACGTTTCATTTCCCTTTCTGTCACTGGGATCGAGCACCGCAAGATTGAACCCAAAGCTAAGAACTTCTCCCATTGCAAGAAAGATCAATCTACTAGGCCAAACCAAACTGATAATTCGAAGAGACTTACAAAGATAAACCAATCATACGTAAAATAATTTAGAGAAGATTCAAATATTGTTCATAGATAATCTGGATCATAAACCCACAATTCATCGGATCTTGGCAAACACACCGCAAAAGAAAGAGTTACATCGAATAGATCTCCAAGAGAATCAAGGAGAACTTTGTATTCAGCTCCAAAGAGAGAGAAGAAGCCATCTAGCTAATAACTATGGACCCAAAGGTCTGAGGTAAACTACTCAAACATCATCAGAGGGGCCATGGGGTTGATGTAGAGGCCCTCCATGATCAATGCCCCCTCCGACGGAGCTCCAGAAAAGGCCCCAAGATGGGATCTCTTGGGTACAGAAGGTTGCGTCGGTGGAAATAGGGTTTTGAGGTGCTCCTAGATGTTTGCGGGGTATGTGAACATATATAGGAGGAAGAAGTAGGTCAGTGGATCTACGAGGGGCCCACGAGGGGGAGGGCGCAGCTAGGGGGTAGGTGCGCCCCCTGCCTCGTGGCCGCCTCGTTGATTGCTTGACATCCACTCCAAGTCCTCTGGATCACGTTTGTTCCAAAAATCACGTTCCTGAAGGTTTCATTCTGTTTGGACTCCGTTTGATATTCTTTTTCTACGAAACACTAAAATAGGCAAAAAAACAGCAATTTGGGTTGGGCCTCCGGTTAATAGGTTAGTCCCAAAAATAATATAAAAGTGTAAAATAAAGCCCATTAACATCCAAAACAGATAATATAATAGCATGGAATAATAAAAAATTATAGATACGTTGGAGACGTATCAATATTTAAATATAAAACACTCATCGCAAACGTTTTAGTTAGAACACCTGTATGCAAACCGACAGCTTCCCCAGGAGGCCAAGGGGAAATGTGTCGAGCAGGATTTCTGCAGCTCTTGATCGCAAACGTTTTAGAACACCCGTATGCAAAGTGAGAGCTATGGTCTTCCCTCGCATTGTAGGATTTGTGCATCCCTTCAACGCAAACGGTTGTTTTGCATGACCCTTGTGTAACCACGTAGAAACAATTAGGTAAGATGTGCATCTGTCATTTTGGGTATGTTTCCATTTGTCAAACTGGAAAGATTGACATTTGTTTATCTAGTAACATTGCCATTTGTCAACCTTGTAACACTGCGATTTGTCAAAATATGCAGCTAAAAATCACTAGCACTATCTAATTTTTGCAACTAAAATCACTAGCACTTTTCATATGGACACCACTAGCAGGCGTGAGTTGATGGACGCATATGCAAATGTACCATTGATTACATACAACAAGTCATCAACCCACAACGACAACGAGGATACAAGTTGGATTATAGATCATTTCCAACAAAACATTCTAGTAAAGTAAAGTTTTTCTCACACAACAAATAACAAAGCGATGAAATGAACATCAGCTCAACCACTCGTCGATGTTGGAAACACTTGCTTTGAACTAGAAGTGATTCTCTGGGAAGGGCCAGCTACTGTCAATCTCGAGACCAACACAGGACTGATCATCCAAGCTGAAGCGGCCTATGTCTGGACCCATATTGGGATGGTAGGGAAGCATAGCAATGTCCTAGATATAGATACAATTTCTTCTCATAAATGGTAGTAACGTTGTGTCAATAGCTGCTGGATCGCCTTCCACCATCATTGGATAGTTTTGTCCAAGGAAGAGTGAGTTTCCTTCCACCATCCTGAATACGCTGCAACAGATGTTGGAATAGGTCCGGAGAGTGTGACCATGTGAGACAACACCAACTTCCTTAGTAACATCAGCAGTGCTCTGTATACAGACAAGAAAAGGTGATCAATCGGAATAAGTTGCCAGGAACCACTAAGTATATGGGTCCTACTCGTCCTCATGCTCGTGATCATCAGCATTGTCATCTCCCCCTTGGTTATAAAAAATTTCAAGTGTAGGTGGTGGAATGTTCACAGGACCTTGGTAACACAAGGGGGATAATTAGTAAAGGAAAACTAGCTAACCCGCATGCATGTGGATGAAACAATTATAATTACGGTGGAAGACAAACGTACCTAAAGCATCAGGATTCCATGCAGAAATAGTGCCACGAGTGGTGGCAGCAAACACAAGACCCTCGTATTGAATTGCATCATAGTACTCATCCATGTACAGAAATTGATTTTTGAGCAATATCCATCGAGGCATGGAAGTAAGGACGGCAACAAGCTTGTCGAAGAGAGCAACAACTTCATAATTCATGTAATACCAAGAGCGGTTGGGAACTCAACAAATTGCTACCTTCCGTAGATGACAGTCACCATGATCTTATTTGAACTCATGTAGAATACTGGTTTACTCAACCTCTGGGCAGTCTGAGATTTTTAGAAGTGGAACCCGGTGATGAGTGTACATATTCACAAGTTCCCACTCGCAGTTGTACGCAATATAAACAACCCAATATCCATTTGCGTCTGCCCAAGCCTTGCCCTCAAGCGATGGCATCTTAACATCACATGTATCATTATCAAGCGGCATCAACTTGCACAAGGCGAGGCTTCCCTTGTCCCTGCGCCAGTCAGCAGGGTCACGACGAAGAAGATAGGGGAGATCAAACCGCTCCTGGACCCTTGGGTTCCTTGTAATGATGTTATTAGTTGAGTTGAGAATGGTATTGAACGAACCTGCCATGCTAGCCGAGGTGATGATGTCGCACCGATCAATGAGTTCCTCCACAACGTCATCTTTCAGATCGGGGCAAGAATAACGGGGTCGTTTCTGGCCTGTTCCCTCCATGGAGAAGATGATCGAACAATGGCAGAAGGAAGGGTGAAGGCAAATGGAGGGAGGAAGAGCGTGCAACAGCAGTTCCAAATCGAGAGGGGAAGGCGAAGAGGCGGTGGACGGTTGCCACGATACAAGAAGAGGCTAGTGGGGAGAGAACGGTTGCCACAGAGGTAACACACTGATGACAAGGCCGAGTGAACCGCATGCCGTATATCGCACACACCTTGATCTGGCTGACCGTTTATTTTTTGTTACCTAATCACAAACAGTTCATTCGAGTGAACTGTATTCTGTAGATCGCACACACCTTCATCTGGCTGACCATTTCTTTTGTGTTTCCTAATCACAAACAGTTCATCCGAGTGAACCGTATGCTGTACATCGCACACACCTTCATCTGGCTGCCGGTTTCTTTTGTGTTGCCTAATCACAAATAGTTCATCCGAGTGAACGGTATGATGTACATCGCACACACCTTCATCTGGCTGCCCGTTTCTTTTGTGTTGCCTAATCACAAATAGTTCCTCTGAGTGAACTATGTGTTGTGTATCGCACACACCTTCATCTGGCTGACCATTTCTTGTGTTCCTCCTCATCGCAAATAGTTAATTGAACTGAACCGTATGCCCTGCATCGCACATGCAACTAAAATCCGAACCGTGTTTGATGCATCCACCATCGCAAACGTTTTGCACCTTTTTTGATGGTTTTTTACACTACCATTTGCGATTATTGCATCGCACACAGTTTCGTCGAAGGGTCTCTGATCGTAGTGTCGCGTTAGCAACATCCTGTAGTAGTGTATGCATCTAGTTCATCGTGATCGGAGTTATATACGTAATTTTTGGCCTTGTGAAGAAGAAAGTATCGCTCAAGCTTGGGGGAGGCTTAAGTCAATGTTATATTCATGCCACAATCATGAGCCCTCAAGAGAAATTATTATTCATAATTTTTATGCTCGGCTTTCTCGGAATGATCAATCCATGCTCGATACTTCTTTTATTGGTTCTTTTTGGAAGAAGACTATTGGATTGAAATGGGATCTATTGGAATGAATTAAACGCAATTCTGAAGATTGGGAGCTCAACGAAGGTAAGGAGTCAGGTATAAACCTTAAGTTTGATTGTGTTAAATCTTTTATGTATACCGATTCTTTTCATGAATTTAGCACTAAATATGGACTTGACTTTGAGATAGTAGCTTCTTTCTGTGAATCATTTGCTACTCATGTTGATCTCCCCAAGGAGAAGTGGTTTAAATATCATCCTCCCATTGAAGTAAAAGTAGTAGAACCTATTAAAGTTGAAGAAGAAGCCATTACTTATAATGATAATCCAGTTGTTCATGTTGCTTATTTCGAGAAACCACATTTTCCTGTTAGAGTAAAGGAACATGCTAAACCTTCAGTTGTGGTTCGCAGGAGTTATACTAGAATACCTACACCCCCTAAACAAATTAAAGTTGGACCTAGTATTGCTATGGTTAAAGATCTCTTGGTCGATAATATTGATGGGCATGTTATTTATTTCTGTGATAAAGTTGCAAAAATTGCCAAACCCGATGATAAAGACAAACATAGACCTATTGTTGGTATGCTTGTTGTCTCTGTTAAAATAGGGGATCATTGTTATCATGGCTTATGTAATTTTGGTGCTAGTGTGAGTGCAATTCCCTTTACCTTATATTAAGAAATTATGAATGATATTTCACCTGCTGAAATAGTAGATATTGATGTTACTATTAAGCTTGCTAATAGAGATACTATCTCACCAATTGTGATTGTTAGAGATGTTGAAGTCTTGTGTGGGAAAATAATATACCCTACTAATTTTCTAGTTCTTGGTTCCCCACAAGATGATTTTTCTCCCATTATATCTGGTAGACCTTTCTTCAACATGGTGAATGCTAAGAATGATTGCACTAAAGAAATGGTCAATATTAATTTCGGGGATGTGTCTCGTGAGTTTAATTTCTCCAAATTTCGTAGACAACCTCGTGGTAAAGAATTGCCTAGTAAGGATGAAATTATTGGCCTTGCTTCTATTGTCGTGCCTCCTACTGATCCTTTAGAACAATAATTTCTAGACCATGAACATGACATGTTTATGAATGAAAGAAATGAAATAGATATTCTTTAAACAAATGCCTGTCTTGAAACATAATTTGTCTGTTGAGACTCTTGGAGATCCTCTACCACCCAAGAGTGATCCTGAGTTTGATCTTAAACAATTACCTGATACTTTGAAATATGCTTATCTAGATGAAAAGAAGATATAGCCTATTATTATTAGTGCTAACCTATCAGAGCATGATGGCGGTGCACAAACGTGGGGGGTCCTATTTTGTACCCCTTTACTTGTGTGCGGGCAGTTGGAGCCGCGCCTGCGGCCACACCTAGCGGGCCAGAGGAAGGAAGCAAAGCCACAAGACAACCAGAGCAACGCCAAGCCAGAAAAAAGAAGAGCAGAGGAGTGAGGTGAACTCCCTCGGCAGGCCCTTGCCGGGGCGGCCTCCCCAGCCCTGGCAAGAACCTTGTCGGGGCAACTTGTCAAACACCAGCAGAGCCACCACCCTTGCGTCCAAGAGTTCCAACACCATCAACCACTTTGGAACCGAGGCTCGGGAGGCACCTCCATGGTGGCCTGTAGATCTTTGTGAAGACCAAGAACATGGAGGACTAGATGATAACCAGAAGACGATGATCCTTGGCAAGATCCTTGCCGAGGATACCCATGACCCCCCCGGCAAGACCCTTGCCGGGGGCGCGCGCGACGCCACGGCAAGACTCTTGCCAGGGCCCCGGCAAGACCCTTGCCGAAGACATCCACGGGGCCACAACCAGGCCCGCATCTGCCAAGACTCCACCATCATTCCCATGCAGCTGCCAGCCCACCAGCTAGGCGAGCACCTGCGTGGCGACGAGCGGCCTCTAGGCCAACTCAGCAAGCACCTACGTGGTGGCAAGCAGATCTTCGTGAAGACTCTGCCACCGCACCAACTCAGCAGCCAGCCAGCCAGCGTGGCGCTACATGCCTTGTCGGTTCAGACGCGCGTCGAAGCCAGGTGAGCGACGATAGATGGGACAAGCTTCCTTGCCATCCCTGATAAAGCAAGAAGGGCACGTCGATAGTGCATTAAATGCATTTGTCCTACGGTGCCAGGAGATAGACTCGACTACTTTATAGGTTTCCACCTCCTGTGTGCCACTGTGGCAGCCCCTTTGACTATAAAAGGAGGCCCGCGGCGTACTGAGGGAGGATTCGGATAAACATAAACCAGTAGGAGTAGGGTATTACACATCGCTTGCGGCCCGAACCTGGATAATCCCACTGCGTTGATCTCTCAATCTCGCTATTTCCATAGCCTCACGCCCGCCAACCGTAGCAAAAGGGATTCATTGTGATCCCGTAGGTGTCATTACCCCCGACATCTTTGGCGTGCCAGGTAGGGGGCACAAGCTGTGAAAATCCGGTTTGAAGGTTAGCACACCGACTTCATCATCACCATGGCCCCCCCAAGAGAAAGGGGATCACAGCGATCGGCTCGTCCGTGGCCAGCCCATCCACGCCAATGCTAGCAGGCGGCCGGGTGCCCACTGATGGGGCCGGAGACGTGGCCCGTGAGAATCCACGACATTCTGGCGATCCGAGCTAGGCAAGCGGCGTCGTCCGAATACGAGATGACGAGCCACGTGCCGCTGGGTCTGGGGGCGGGGCCGTGCTACCCACGGGTGGCGTAGTAGCCTCTACGGCACCCCAGCTGGCGCCCGCACCACGCCCTTCCCAGGCCGCGTGCGATGAGCAACACCGCGATGCCGGAGCCCCCACGCACTGCCGTGGAAAGAGCCCTGTGCGCCACTCGCAGGACGAACCGAGCCGGCGTGCGCGCTCAGACACCGGTGCAGGCGGCGTGCGAGCGCGAGACCGTGACAGAGCCCCTTCTAACCCGGTTAGAAGTCGGAGCGCATCACGGTCTACGCAGATCTCGCCACCGCCTACGCCATCAGAAGCACTGGCGCGTGTGCAGCTGCTCCTCAACGTCCCCCTGCTGCGAAGAAGCTCGACGAGTGGAGAGCCACCATCCGAAGCCTTGTCAGCTTCGCCAGCAAGACAGAACCCCCGGCGAGACCCGATCCCGGCAAGGCGGAGTCTGAGCAGATGAGCAAAGTAGGATAGAAGAAGAAGATGGTGCAGCACCCAGTCTATTTTGACAGTTCCCTCTTGCAGGGGGCTAGGTCAAGATATTCTGGTATGCAGAAGCTACTTTTCAGCCTCCTCATGGCCTCGAGAAAGCTGCGCCACTATTTCCAAGCACATGAGATCACCTTTGTCACGCGCCTCCCATTGCAATGAATCTTGCACAACCTAGATGCAATTGGGAGGATTGTGGAGCGGGTGTTGGAGCCATCGAGCTTTGGCCTCAAGTTTGAAAGTACTTCCACAATCAAGATCCTAGCCCTGGCAGAGTTCATAGTAGAATGGACCGCAATGCCCGACGAGGAGATTCAAGAGACCACCCTACCCGGCAAGGAGACGAGTAGTGAGTGGATTATGTACTTTGATGGAGCTTTCTCACTCCAAGGTGCTGGGGTCAGCGTATTACTCGTCATGCCCACCGGAGAGCGCCTCAAGTACGTAATCCAGATTCACTTTCCCTAGGAAAAATCAATGAACAACACGACGGAGTACGAGGGGTTGTTGGCCGGTCTCAGGATCGCAGTAGACCTTGGAATCAGAAAGCTCATCACCAGAGGTGATTCAAAACTCATCGTCAAGCAAGTAAACAAAGACTACCAAAGCCCGTTGATGGAGGCCTATGTGGATGAAGTGAGGAAGTTGGAAGAGCGCTTTGACGGATTGCAAGTAGAGCATGTTCCCCGAGCGGAGAACGGCATTGCTGACGACCTGTCAAAGCGTGCTGCCCTCAAGTTGCCTGTGGAACCAAGTACCTTTGTGCTTCAGTTAACTCACCCATCCATTGAACCGTCAGCAGGACAGAACAAACGAAGGAAGGCGGGCCCTGGCAAGTACTTTCCCGCTGAGCTCCCAGGAGCCACCGGCAAGGACGTTGCCAGGAGTCCCAAGCTTACTGGAGGGCAGCAACCCTCGACAGGGCCTCACGCCCTGGCCATAGAAGCAACTGCCCTTAAAGCCGAAGATGAGCCTTTAGTCGTTTCCGTCGAGCCCCAGGCTCCGGCATGAGCGCAGCCCACTGTCCGTTTCCTCCAAACAGGAGAGCTCCCTGAGGAGCAGGGAAAAGCAGAGAAAGTAGCCCGTCGGTCCAGCATGTACCAGTTTGTGGATGATGCCCTCTATAGAAGAAGACCGAACGGTGTGAAATTGAAGTGCATTCCTCGAGAGGACGGACTGAGGCTGTTGGCGGAGATACATGGAGGCTTGTGTGGCTCCCACATAGGATCAAGGGCTCTTGCTGGCAAAGTGTTCCGGCAAGGTTTCTTCTAGCCCACCGCCCACCAAGATTCAACTGCACTAGTAACCAAGTGTGAAGCGTGCCAGTTCCATTCAAAGAAGCTTCATCAACCCACCCAAGCTCTTCAGATAATCCCTCTTTCGTGGCCATTTTTGATCTGGGGGCTCGACATACTAGGCCCCTTTTCCCCGTGCTATCGGGGGCTTTGAGTACTTGTACATCGCGATCGACAAGTTCACAAAGTGGCCAGAAGTGGAGCCAGTGAGAAATACAACAACACAGTCAGCCGTCAAGTTCTTCAAGGGACTAGTCTGCCATTTCGGTGTGCCGGACAGAGTCATCACCGACAACGGCACGCAGTACACGAGCCGCACCTTCATGCAGTACATTCAAGACCTCGGCTGCAAGGTCTATTTTGCTTCTGTTGCCCATCCTAGAAGTAATGGCCAGGCTGAGAGGGCGAATGCGTAAGTGCTGCGGGGCCTCAAGACCAGAACTTTTGACAAGCTGCACAAGTGCGGAAGGTGCTGGATTGATGAGTTGCCAATGGTTCTTTGGTCGATCTGGACGACACCAAATCGAGCCACTGGCCAGACACCCTTTGCCCTGGTATACGGGGCAGAAGTAGTTCTCCCCACTGAACTCATATACGGGTCACCTCGAGTGCTTGCTTATGATGAGCTTGAGCAAGAGCAGTTGCACCAAGATGATGCGATGCTCCTTGAGGAAGATCGTCTTCAGGCCGCTATGCGGGCCGCTCACTACCAACAAGCCTTGCGCCGCTATCATAGCCGCAAGGTTCACGCCCGAAGCCTTGAGGAAGGAGACCTTGTTCTTCGGCTGATCCAATCCCCCAGGAATCCAAACAAGTTGACGCCGAAGTGGGAAGGCCCTTATCGGGTAATACGAGTCACCATGCCTAGCGTAGTCCTCCTGGAGCCCAAAGATGGCATTCCGGTGAGCAACTCCTGGAATATTGAACATCTTCGCAAGTTTTACCCTTAGGCGTGGTTGCCGGGAGCCCCGGCAACCCCAGTTTTGTACTAGCCTTGCCTCCAAGGCATGTAACCCTATGTACGGTGCCAGGCGCAGATCCTGTGCGCAGTTAGGGAAAAGGAATCCCTTAGTATGTATAGTTTCCTGTCGAATTCCATGTTGATGTATATACGTATATGCATGCTTATGCAGGGTACTGTACTGCTTTTTGATTCCAGTAAATGTTAGTGAACCACCGAGGTTCCATGCTTTTGCCCTCTCTTCTTTCCAGCCACGGCAAGGACGCGCGATCCCGCCAAGGACCCGGCTCCGCAAGAAGTTGAGAAGACCACCCGGCACAGCGATCCCCGGCAAACCAAACAGATAAAGTTTACCTCTTGCCCATTCGTATTCGTAACCTGTGACTTGTGCAATAGAAAACCTTGCCACTCTTCTTTAAGGACTCGGGGGCTCCCATTTCCGACTCGAACACTGCTTCGGTCAGAGTGGTCGTGGTGACCCTTGTCAAAAAAAGGTGGACGGGGGGTTGGGCCCTTTGTATGTAACCCGGCAGATGTGATTCTCCGGCAGGCGCAAGGGGCGTCGGCAAGGTGGCTTGTCGGAAGGACTCGTTTATTTACACTAAGGAGGCATTTCGCCTGCGCACGAACATACACGTGCACGAGTTACCGACAGGGCTAGACTTTTTCATTAATATGATGTTGCGAGTACAAAGGTTACATGATACAAGCATGGGCTCGAGAGATTACATTATATAGAAATTAATATTTGGCAAGTGCCTACAATTTAAAAAGAAAGATAGGTTCCCCGTGATCTCCGGTCTTGCCCCTTTCCTCCCAGGTGCGGCAGGTGAAGGAAAAAAGGAAGCGGCAGGTAACGCGCCGATGGAGAGCTTGACGAGGAAGACCCTCAGCAGGGCGCGGAGCTGAGGGAGGGGGCAGCGCGGTCAGTCGGAGTCGGAGTCGGTGTCCTCCCTCTTGACGCCCTCGTCGTCATTGTTGTTGTCCTCCTCGTCATTCCTGCTCGAGGAGGAGGTTTTGCTGTCAGAGGAGATCTCCATGCAACACCTTAAGTGAGTTCCAAAGAGCCCGAAGACCTTGACGGAGAGCATGCCGTTCTCCATCAATTTGAATTGGAGGACGAGCCCCTCCGATAGGCTATGGGCATGAGCGAAGGTCTTCCATCCATGGCGGAGATACATAACATGAGGGGCAGGGAAGTCGACGTTGACCCGCATGCTGCCATTCCCACAGCCCCTCATATGTAGCCTAAGGCCTGAGGCAGGTCGAGATCCATCTCCCGAGCAAACGGAGTGGGGAGACTAAGACGGCCATGCACCGGCCCGCGCAACCTGACGTAGAACTCGCGGGGCTGGTCTCCGACATGGCCCTCCATTGGAGGAGGGGCCGCTGGTAGAGACGAAGCCGGTGCGCCGCCCCGTCCTCCTCTTCCCCGAGCGCCATGGTGGCCTTGGCCTCGCCCCCTCCCTCTTCCTCTCATGGCCGTCTCCGCTGCCACGAGCTCTTGGGAAGGAAGGGCATGCCGTCGAGCGGAGGCCCTCGTCGCCGCCATCGGAGCACCAGCGCGCCCTCTCACCATGACAAAGGGAAGAAAGGAGTCAAGGCGGGGGAGATGAGCGCTGAAGGATCGAAGGACGCCGTCCCCCCTTCTTATAAAGGGGTGGTGCCGAGGCTCGGCCATCCCGCTCAACCAATGCGGCCGCCAAGGGGCGCAAGGAATCGGGACCGACCCGCTGCTCCAATCAGCGACGACCCAGTTTCCCGCCTCCACATTATGGCCCGCGCCCTCTATGTCCACCACCTACCCTCCTCCGGGCATGGAGGACACGTGGCAAGCGAACCGGAATCAAGAGGACGACTGAAGCGACCACATTCCACCCAGTGACCGTGGGGCGCGGGCACCTTGAAGGCCGCAACGCGATTCCACCTAGTAAATGAGCCGTGCCCCTATGTTTTCCTCCTTTTTATGGGGAATGCATGGGCCGCCTCTTCACCATTTACCACGATGTGATGCATGAGGGCAGCAACCGCCCCACGCATGACCCCTACGTCATGCACGACCCCTAGGTAGCGCATTCAATGCGGGTCATGGGGAAGTGCAACTAGCGAGGGAGTTACTGCGGTACAACTCGGCCCCGCATGCCCGCGCACCGTTTTGGGCCTAGCCCAACAATGCGTCGTGCTTATGTGTGGCCCAGGCCCGGGGGCTCCTGTCGGTGCACAAATAGAGGGGTCCTATTTTATACCCCTTTACTTGTGCGTGGGCAATTGGAGCCCCGCCTGCAGCCACACCTAGCGGGGCAGTGGAAGGAAGCGAAGCCACAAGACAACTAGAGCAACGCCAAGCCAGAAACACGAAGAGCAGAGGGGTGAGGTGTACTCTCTTGGCAAGGCCCTTGCTGGGGCGGCCTCCACAGCCCCGGCAAGAACCTTGCCGGGGCAACTTGCCCAACACCAGCAGAGCCGCCACCCTTGAGCCCAAGAGTTCCAACACCATCAACCACTTTGGAACTGAGGCTCGGGAGGCACCTCCATGGTGGCCTACAGATCGTTCTGAAGACCAAGAACATGTAGGACTAGATGATAACCAGAAGAAGACGATCCTCGGCAAGATCGTGGTCGAGGATATCCACGAGACCCCCCGGCAAGACCCTTGCCGGGGACGCCCACGACGCCACGGCAAGACCCTTGCCGGGGACCCGACAAGACCCTTGCCAAAGACATCCGCGGGGCCGCAGCCAGGCCCACATCTACTAAGTCTCCGCCATGTTCCCATGCAGCTGCCAGCCCACCAGCTGGGCGAGCACCTACGTGGCGACGCGCGGCCTCTAGGCCAACTCAACAAGCACCTGCGTGGTGGCATGCAGATCTTCGTGAAGACTCTGCCACCGCACCAACTCAGCAGCCAGCCAGCCAGCGTGGCGCTACACGCCTCATCAGTTCGGACGTGCGTCGAAGCCAGGCGAGGCGGCAACAGCTGGGACGAGCTTCCTTGCTTTCCTCGATAAAGAAAGAAGGGCACGTTGGCAGCGCAATAAATGCGTTTGTCCTACAGTGCCAGGAGATAGACTAAACTACTGTATAGCTTTCCACCTCCTGTGTGCCAGTATGGCAGCCCCTTTGACTATAAAAGGAGGCCCGCGGCATATTGAGGGGGGATTCGGATTTTTTGGATCCTACATGCTTTGTAGCTAGTCCAAGAACACCAGATAAACATAAACAAGCAGGAGTAGGGTATTACGCATCGCTTGCGGCCCGAACCTGGATAATCCCCCTGCATTGATCTCTCAATCCCGCTCTTTCCACAGCCTCGCGCTCGCCAACCGTCGCAAAAGGGATTCCTCGTGATCCCGCAGGTGTCGTTTCCCCCAACACATGAAGAAAAGAAATTATTGAAAACACTGAAGAAGCACCGTGTCGCTATTGGATATACTCTGGATGATTTTAAGGGAATTAGTCCCACTCTATGTCAGCACAAAATTAATATGGAACTTGATGCTAAACCAGTTGGTAATCACCAACGACGGTTAAATCCAAAGATGAAAGAAGTGGCAAGAAATGAAATATTAAAGCTTCTGGAAGCATGTATAATTTATCTTATTGCTGATAGTAGATGGGTAAGTCCTGTTCATTGTGTCCCTAAGGAGGGAGGTATTACTGTTGTTACTAATGATAAAAATAAATTGATTCCACAAAGAATTGTTATAGGTTATATAATGGTAATTGATTTTAGAAAATTAAACAAAGCAACTAGGAAAGATCATTATCCTCTACCTTTTATTGATCAAATGATAGAAAGACTATCAAAACATACACACTTCTTCTTTCTAGATGGTTATTCTGGTTTTTCTCAAATACCTGTGTCACAAGAGGATCAAGAAAAAACTACTTTTACTTTCCCTTTTGGTACTTTTGCTTATAGATGTATGCCTTTTGGTTTATGCAATGCACCTCCTACCTTTCAAAGATGTATGACTGCTAGATTGTTGAGGTTTTTATGGATGATTTCTCCGTTTATGGAACTTCTTTTCATGATTGCTTAAGCAACCTAGATCGAGTTTTGCAGAGCTGTGAAGAAACCAATCTTGTCTTGAATTGGGAGAAGTGCCACTTTATGGTTAATGAAGGTATTGTATTGGGGCATAAAATCTCCTAAAGAGGTATTGAAGTGGATAAAGCTAAAGTTGATGCAATTGAAAAGATGTCATGTCCTAAAGATACCAACGGTATAAGAAGTTTCCTTGGTGATGTAGGGTGGAAACCCTAGGGACGATCTTTCACGATTGGAGTGGATCCTACAGCGAACACGAAGAACACAAGGGAAAACATGAGGGGAAAAACGAGGGAAAACATGAGAGAAATCACTCAAAACAACAAGATTCGATTACATTTGTGTTAGATCCTCGAAACATAAAGAGATACACAATCCATGATCAACAAAGGACGATACAAGTAGCAAGTTCTTCTCCATGAGAAGGTCTTGCGGGGGTCTTCCTGTGAGGGGTCTTGAATCTGCTTGGGGGATCTTCTCCGAAGAGGTCGTGAACTCTGATGGAGAAGTAACCAAGTGGATGAGCAAAGCTCTATCTCTCAAATGAGCCAATCCTTTGCTAACCCTAGAAAGAGGGAGGAGGAGGAGTATATATAGTATAAGGGGGCGAAAGGGTACGTGGGCCTCGGCCCAACACGCTGTGCATAAACAGGCGTCAGTCGTCCGAACGCTGTTGGACGCCCGATGGCTCGCGAGGGTCGGGACGTCCGGAAGAACTCGGACGTCCAACATTTTGGCTTGGGTCAGGTGGCGCCGGATTTCCGTAGACGGTTGGTCGTCCGCAGGCTTCGGACTTCTGATAATTTACCTTTGGTTGGGTGACACCGGATGTCCGGAGGGGATCGATCGTCTGGTCGCTGGGGTGTGTCGGACGTCCGGTCTGCGTCTAGCATGCGCAGGCTGGGACTTGGCTGGCTAGCTGGCATTTCCAGGTGTCGGATGATATGTCTCCAATGTATCTATAATTTATGAAGTATTCATTTCATGTTTACAATAATTTTATATGATTTTGGTATGATTTGATTAGAACTAAATCGGACTGATGCTGTCTTCAGCAGAACTACCGTTGTGTCGATTTTTTGTGCAGAAATAGAAGTTCTCAAAATGAGCTGAAAATTTACAGAGAATAATTTTGGAAAATATAAAAAATACTGGAATGAAACGATATCAGAGAGGAGTCCTGAGGCAACCACAAAGGGTGCTCCCCCTGCCTTTTCATCACCTCGTGCCCCCCCTTGACTTGTCCCCAACGCCAACATCGACTATAAATGCAAAAAACCTCAGAAATAAACCTAGATCGGAAGTTCCGCCTCCGCAAGCCTCCGTAGCCATGAAAAACCAATCAGGAGCCCATTCCGGCACCCTGCTGAAGAGGGAAATCATCACCGGTGGCCATCTTCATCATCCCGGCGGTCTCCATGACGAGGAGGGAGTAGTTCAACCTCGGGGCCGAGGGTATGTACCAGTAGCTATGTGTTTGATCTCTCTCTCTCTCTCGTGTTCTTGATTTGGCACGATCTTGATGTACCACGAGCTTTGTTACTATAGTTGGATCGTATGGTGTTTCTCCCCCTCTATCTTCTTGTGATGAATTGAGTCTTGCTCTTTGAGGTTTCGTTATGTTGGATTGATTATTGGATTTGAGAACACTTGATGTATGTCTTGCGATGGGATATCTGTGCTGCAATGGGATGTTCTATTGATTCACTTGATGTATGTTTTGGCACTCAAGTCGCGGATTCCCGAGGTGACATTGGGGTAATCTATGCATAGGGGTTGATGCATGTTTTCGTCCTACGTTCTCCGATAGAAACTTTGGGGTGATTCTTTGTTGCATGCTGAGGGATTGTTATATGATCCAGTTATGTTATCATTGTTGAGAGAACTTGCCCTAGTGAAAGTATGAACCCTAGGCCTTGTTTCCAAGCATTGCAATACTGTTTTTGCTCACTTTTGTTACTAGTTACCTTGCTGTTTTTATTTATTCAGATTACAAAAACCTATATTTACCATCCATATTGCACTTGTATCACCATCTCTTCGCCGAACTAGTGCACCTATACAATTTACCATTGTATTGGGTGTGTTGGGGACCCAAGAGACTCTTTGTTATTTGGTTGCATGGATGTTTGAGAGAGATCATCTTCATCCTACGCCTCCCACGGATTGATAAACCTTAGGTCATCCACTTGAAGGAAATTTGCTACCGTCCTACAAAACTCTGCGCTTGGAGGCCCAACACAAGTATACAAGAAGAAGGTTGCGTAGTAGACATCATCGGACGTCCGGTCCAGACCGGTCGTCCAGTGGGTGTAGACTTCTGGCAGCCCTTCTTCTTGTTCCTTGTACTTGGTGTCCTCACCGTCTTGTCCGTTGGGTGTCACTGATTCGTGGCCTTCCTCCAAGCACCTGATCACACATAGGGTTTCCGCTTGAGGTACTAGCCATGTCTCACATGTATGAAGTGGTAGTTCAGAGAGGAGAAAGTTCACCTTAGTCTCAATAGGCTTTGCTCGAGCTCTTGTCATTGGTCCAAGTGGTGTTGTGGGAGACATAGGTAGTTCCATGGGGATGACCGTGGGATGCTCCGCATCATCTCCCCACCCCCCTTGGGAAAGATATGACCTCAGATCGAAAGCCTCATCACCATGGTAGGGAGAGAGATCTTTGACGTTGAAGATGTCGCTCACGGAGTACTTGTCACATGGTAAGTCGATCTTGTATGCATTGTTGTTGTAGCGCTCGAGCACCTTGAAAGGTCCGTCGGCTCATGGTCATAGCTTGGACTTATGTTCGTTGGGGAATCATTCCTTGCGAAGGTGCAACCATACAAGATCTCCAATGTTGAATACCATGGGTTGCTTGTTCATATTGAGCTTGGTCGCGAGTCGTTGTACTTGGCACTCGATAGTGTGCCTTGTATCTTCAAGCATCTTCTTGAGATAGTTCACTCGTGCATTCGCGTCCATGTTGATGCGCTCTTGTAGTGGTAGAGGGATAATGTGTAATGGGACAATGGGTTGAAACCGTAGACGACCTCGAAGGGGGACTTGCCAGTAGTAGAGTGTCTTGCATGGTTGTAGGTGTACTCGGCAATGGGTAGGCACTCTTCCCATTGCTTCCTGTTCTTCTTGATCAACATGCGTAGTAGAGTGGAGGGTGTCCGGTTCGTGACCTTCGTTTGGCCGTCAGTTTGTGGGTGGTATGCCAAAGAGAACAAGAGATTTATTCCGAGATTGGCGCATAATGTCTTCCAAAAGTAGCTCAAGAACTTGGCGTTGCGGTCCGAGACGATAGTCTTTGGCACTCCATGTAGGTGCAAGATTTCCCTACAAAAAAATATTTGCAACATGTGAAGCATCGTCTATCTTGTTGCATGGTATAAAATGTGCCATCTTAGAGAATCGGTCAACAACAACAAACACATAATCTTTCCCATTTTGAGTTCGAGGCAAACCAAGCACAAAGTCCATACTAATATCTTCCCATGGGTGATATGGAATAGGAAGTGGCATATATAGACCATGGGATTGAGCTTTAGACTTAGCTTTGCGACATGTAGAGCATCTGTTGGTGAAGCGTGAGACGTCGTGGAACATCTTGGGCCAAAAGTAGTTCTTGGAGAGCGTAGCGAATGTCTTGTCGCATCCAAAGTGTCCCATAAGTCCTCCTCCATGGGATTCTTGCAGAAATAATAAACGAAGATAAGACTCAGGAATACATAGTTTGTTAGCTCTCATAAGATAATCATCTTTGATGTAATAGCGTTCCCAAGACGTATGCGTCAAACATTTGGCATATGGAATAGCAAAATTAGGATCATGCGCATACGAGTATTTTATGTGCTCAAAGCCAATGACATTCAATTCATATTGGGTAGCAATCATGCATCTACGGGAAAGCACGTCCGCCACAACGTTTTCCTTACCCTTGATGTACTTGATCACATAAGGAAATGACTCAATGAATTCACTCCACTTAGCATGAAATTTGTTCAACTTAGTTTGACCCTTAAGATACTTAAGTGTTTCATGATCGGTGTGAAGAATGAACTCATGAGGGCGGAGATAATGTTCCCAAACATGCAAGACTCTCACTAAAGCATATAGCTCTTTGTCATAGATGGGGTAATTGAGTTGCGCTCCAGAAAGTTTTTCACTAAAGTAATCTATGGCGTGCTTCTCTTGCATTAACACACCTCCTATGTCATAACCGCTAGCATCACAATGTATCTCAAATGGTTTATCAAAGTTGAGTAAGGCAAGCAAAGGGGCATGTGTAAGCAAATTCTTAAGCCCATTGAATGTGGTATCTTGAGATGGTCCAAAAACAAAGGGTGCATTTTTCTTACTCAAAGCATGCAAAGGTAAAGCAACGGTGCTAAAATCCTTGACAAATGTACGATAGAATACAGCTAAGCCAAGAAAACTACACACTTGTTGCAAGTTGGTTGGTTGGGGCAAAGTTTTAATAGCATTGATCTTAGATTCATCGACATGGACACGCTTAGAAGACACAACGAAACCCAAGAAAACAAGCTTATCAACACCAAAAAGGCAGTTGTCCATATTAGCGTAAAGGCGCTCTTTCCTAAGGGTTTGCAACACGGTTCTAAGATGGGTGACATGATCTTTAAGAGATTTTCTAAAGACAAGGATATCGTCAAAATAGACCACAACAAATACTCCAATGTAGGGTCGAAGAACAAAATGCATGTAACATCCCAAATTTTCAATTTGGAATGTTATACATTAGATCATCTTTGCATACCATATTTTATTTTGCATTTTGGTTGATCCTAGAAATTCTACGCAACTCAATGACCCACGGAGAGAGTTGGGGATTTCGTTATTTTCATATTTGAGTTTTCTCAAATTTTGAGAATAGGATCATTTGATTTTATTTATTTTATCATCAATTATTTCTATTACAAAAATATGAGAGAGGGAATAAAATGACTTTCCCAAAATAAAGAAATATTGATGATTTAATAATAAAATCAAATAAGATTTTAGTTCATAGTTTTTCGGTGTTTTATTTGAATTTAGGAAAAATTTGCGTTTTTCAAAATTGCATTTAGGTCCCAAATAAATGTTCACCTTGTGCGGCTTGATTTTAGAAGCCCGTGAAAATTTATTTCGGAATTTTTGGAGTCCGTTTAGTATTTCTTTTTATTTTTCTTCTGCGCGTAATATTTTTAAAAAAATGAACCAACCTAGGGCCGTGTCCGACTAGGACTCCCGGCCCGTTAGGCTATTTAAGCCGGGGGGAGGCCCAGCCAGAGCTAACCCTAGCCCGAGCCGCCCCCAGGCCCCAGCTGCCGCCGCTGCCGCCTCGCTGCCGCACGCTCGCCGAGGTTCGCCGCCGCCTTGAAATCCATGCCGTTTTTTTTGTTTTTTTTGGAAAACCGTTCGGTTCTTCCAGCGGTTTTTTTAGATTCGGTTTTTTTAAATAGATCAGTTTTTCCGGTTTATTTAAATAGTGAGCGTTCATCCGTTCGTTCATTCTAGCGAACGTCCGTCATTTTTCTTTTTCTCGTATTAAATCTGTGATTTTTCTGATCGCGATTCCTGATCCGATTTTTGTTTTAGTATAACTTTTCGCTCG
Source organism: Triticum urartu (assembly GCF_003073215.2). NCBI lineage: Eukaryota > Viridiplantae > Streptophyta > Magnoliopsida > Poales > Poaceae > Triticum > Triticum urartu. Next base: position 409,173,277 of record NC_053025.1, read on the forward strand.
TTTATCGGAATTAGGCGATTCAAGCGCCTAGAGTTTCGTCTCGAAACCCTCTATCTGTTTAACCAACTTAAACCAGTTTTTGCTACTGTAAGATTTGCTCTAGATCTAGATTAGTAGAACGAAGTTGTTTTCTTTTGCCGTTTGACTTTCGTTGCTTCGTTCGATTTGATTCTTTTTGCCAATCGGAGTTCTTAAGTTAAACCTTCTGGTTAGATCTCTTATTCGAGTTTTACCTGTGCATTAGATGAGTACTTATTGTATGCTTGTTTGTTTGTCTGCGATAGAATACCCGGAGTGCCCCGCCTGTTACTTCGAATCACTAGGTTTCCCAGATTATCAGCAAGGCAAGTAACACTTTGATCATACCTTTCCTACTACCCAGTTTTATTGCATTAGATCAATCCTCACACATTGCATGATTAGGATCTAATTAAATTGTGGGATGGGAAGTAGATGAGGTAGTACCTATTACCTGTTTATTATCAAACCTTTGGGAGTTACTTCTACGTTTGCTTATTATGCCATGCTATGATAGTAGACGTGGATTGGGTGAGTGAAATCCATGACAGATGTGAGTTTTGTTAATTAATGGTTTATCTAAGGTGGCAACTTAAACACACATCTAGGTGGATTGAGGCACCTGGGTATTCCAGGACTTGCCTGTTTTCTTTTGGACCGCCACCCAGGCTCAAAGGGATCATGAGACTATTCATACTAGAACTTCCATGTGTAGCCACAAGCTATTATGGGCTCTAGAATAGTTGACTAAGTCATGCGAACTCTTACAGTGGTAGACTAGCAGATGTAGGGGATGTAGGTGGTACGGTCTACCCGATCGTAAGGTGCTAGCGCTTCTGAAAGACTATGTCTCGGTCATCCGTCTTCTCAAACACCCTGTAGTGCGAGAAACCCAATGGAGGCGATCGAGTCTTGTGGGGAAAAGTGCGCAAACCTCTGCAGAGTGTAATAAACTAATCATGATTAGCCATGCTCCGGTTATGGACATCTTGAGTATCTAGTACCTGGATTATCATGTGAATCTCAACATGTTACTCTAACTTAATTTTGTTGGGTTATGTTTAATGATGATGCTTAATTGGGATTGAGAATGCTGTCAACCATTCTCAATGTTTAACAACTACCATGATAGTAATTAAATTTTATTCCTTTGAAGTAGGGAAAATTTGGCTTTACGCAAAACTGTAACCATAGAGCTTTGCACCAGACAAATATGCATATAGTATAGCTGTTTCATTCCATTACTCTCTATGTGGTACCTTGCCAGCATATTCCATGTGCTGACCCATTTCGGGCTGCAACGTTAATGTTGCAGACTTTTCAGACGATGATTAAGGAGTTTCAGGTCGTGGTTCTATACTCAGTGATGCCGTTGGAGTTGATGGACTCACTTATCTTCCAAGCCTTCCGCTGTTATCGTTATTAGATGGCCTTAAGCCATATTTATTGTAATAAGTTCTCTATTGAGACACTCGATGTAATAAGTGTGTGATTGCTACTCTGCTATAAATCCTCCGAGTACTGTGTGGTGTCATCATTACTGACCCAGGGATGACACCGGAGCACAGAGATCAGACTGTTTGAGGTCTGGTCGCTACAGAGATGGTATCAGAGCACACGCTGACTGTAGGACACGACCACTAAGTTAAAAGATCTAAAACACTATCCATTCTCTTCTCTTCGGACTTCTCATCTTTTCTACTCTTTTAGGATGGCGGATGCAAGGAACAAGTTCACGCAACCGGATGAAGATACACCCTTTGGACGTCACTTGAAGGAAGTCACTAGATACCTGAACATAGGAGTACCAAGCTTCACAGGAACCTACAACGCCACTTTACCTGAAGAAGAGCGCTGGATGATTCAAGTTCAAGTTCCAGGAAGGACGTTCATGCCAGTCACTGAGCCCATAGAGTTTTCTTTTGATGCACCAACTTGGAGTCTAGGAAAGAGCATGGCAGCTCACATCGCCATGGGACGCATTGGAGAAGTCTACCACAAGGATCTCAAGGATACTATCTACCAGATTTGTGGGCGCCGAGATGAAAACTGGGAGATGATCAGCACCAGGAAGGATAGATCAATCGCAGCTTTTATCCAGGAGTTAAACCAGCACATTCGATGACAGGAGAACCAGATGTGCGCCGACATGATAGATCTGAAGAAGGCTAAGACTAGAATCAAGGAACTGGAGGAAGAACTCAAGGCTACACGTGAAGATTATGAAGAGGAAATTGAATTATTGGTGGAGAAGAATGACGACCTGATCAAGAAGATTGGAATATTTATGGGAGGCCCTATGCCAGTAGAGGAAGACGAAGAACCCAAGGAGATTAGTCCGGAAGACTACATCATCATCGACGGCACCGATTCGGATCCAGATAGTACCGATGATGACTATGTTGATGAAGCTGGAGCAGATATCATGGAGTCTACAACCGAAGAATATTTCTAGTAGACCACCTCATCAGTAGTAGTAGTCCACCATGTAAATATAGTAGTCCGAGCACTTTTGCGATAGATAGATCGATTGTATGCCCTTGTTTGATTGAATGAAGTGAATTGTTTGCTTTTGCCTCATGTGCATATGGGTAGTGTTTTCTCTTTAGACCCCCTCTATTCTTACATCTCATCTTTTCTAAACCCTCAGATGCCTCCGAGACATGACCCCGGATTTACCTTCCCACTGGAGCTCACCCAATTGATCCAGCAGTAGAACACCTTGATGCAGTTGCTAGTCCAGAATCAGAATCAGGGGAACAACAACAACAACCCACCACCACCACCACCTGTTGACCACTTAGCCCATTTTCTTAGGCTGAACCCGCCGGTGTTTTCCAGTAGCACCGAGCCGATAGTAGCAGATGATTGGCTCCGCAAGACAGCTAGAGAGTTGACCACAACAGGATGCACAGATGCAGAGAAGGTGAAGTTTGCCGCACATTAGTTAGAAGGACCCGCAGCATCATGGTGGGAGAATTTCATAGCCACTTTCCCAGTCGACACTGTCACATGGGACCAGTTTCAGCAGGCTTTTCGTACTGCCCATGTTTCAGCAGGAGCTATGGCCATGAAGAAGTGTGAGTTTCGCAACTTGCGCCAAGGAGGACGGACAGTTGGCCAGTATGTGGAGGACTTTATTAAGTTAGCACGCTATGCCCCAGATGACGTCGCTATGGATGCAGCTAAGCAGGAGAAGTTTCTGGAAGGACTGAATGATGAGTTGAGCATGCAGTTGATGGTAGCAACCTTCAACAACTACCAGGAGTTGGTAGATCGTGCTCTTATGATTGAAGGGAAGAAGCAGCAAATTGAGAATCGCAAGAGGAAGTATGGACAAGGGAAGTACACTTCAAGAGCTCAGCAGAAGCCACATTTTACCCCTAGACCGGGAGGACATTTTCAGCACACCCATGGAGGAGGTAGCTCGCACAATCACAATGGCACCAACAATGGTAATGGCAATGGAGGAAGCAACGGCCAGAACCGCACCAACCCATCAACCCCAACCAAGAAGGACCTAAGCCAAGTCACTTGCTTTAAGTGTCAGAAGACCGGACATTATGCTAATGAATGTCCTGAAGGCCAAAATGGCAATGGAAGTTCTGGGAAGAAGCCGAACCCTTTCAACAGGGGACAGGTGAACCACGTTAGCTTGGAGGAGGTTGAAGCTCAGCCCGATGCAGTAATAGGTAAGTTTTTGGTTAAGTCATTTTCTGCACTCGTTCTTTTTGATACTGGTGCATCACATTCATACATCTCAAGGGGATTTGTGGATAAGTATAACCTATCAACCCAAGCCCTTAGGTCACCCATGTTAGTAACCTCGCCTGGAGCAGAGTATGTGGCTAGTCTATGGTGTGATCGGTTACTATTAAGGATTGGTAACTATGTTTTTCCCTCAGACCTAATAGTATTGGAATCTCAAGGATTGGATGTGATATTAGGCATGGATTGGTTATCAAAGCATGAAGGGAATATAGAATGTGCTAGTAAGTCAATTTTGCTTACCACCCCAGAAGGGAGAAGGATCAAGTATGTATCCCGACATGTGCCAAAGAGGACTCAAGTGAATTGCCTAACAGGAGTTGTGCAGGAGGAAGTACTAGTGGTAAGGGATTTCCCTGAAGTATTTCCAGAGGAGTTGCCAGGCATGCCGCCGGATAGAGATATTGAGTTTTTGATTGAGCTATTGCCAGGCACAGGGCCAATATCAAAGAGACCATATAGGATGCCAGCAAAGGATTTGGTGGAAATTAAGAAGCAGATTAAGGAGTTACTGGATAAGGGATATATCCGCCCAAGTTCTTCGCCTTGGGGATCGCCAGTACTTCTAGTGGAGAAAAAGGATGGATCGTTAAGGATGGTTGTTGATTATCGAGGATGGAATGAAGTAACGATCAAGAACAAGTACCCACTACCAATGATCAACGATATGTTTGATCGATTGCAAGGAGCTAAGGTATTTTCCAAGATCGATCTGCGATCAGGATACCACCAGTTGAAGATTCGAGAACAGGATATTCCGAAGACAGCTTTTACCACCAGGTATGGGCTGTACGAGTATATCGTTATGTCATTTGGTCTGACTAACGCACCTGCCTATTTTATGAACATGATGAACAAAGTGTTTATGGAGTTCTTGGATAAGTTCATCGTAGTGTTTATTGCTGATATCCTGGTTTATTCGAAGAATGAAGAGGAGCATAAGGAGCATTTGCGTTTGGTACTTGGAAAGCTCAGAGAACATCAATTATATGCCAAGTTCAGCAAATGTGAGTTTTGGTTGAAGGAAGTAGGATTTCTCGGACACTTTATATCCGGAGAAGGTATAGCAGTTGATCCCACTAAAGTTGATACCGTGACCAAGTGGGAAGCCCCAACAACAGTTGGAGAGATCCGGAGTTTTCTTGGACTCACAGGATACTACCGGAGATTTATTGAGAATTTCTCAAAGATTGCAAAGCCTATGACTGAGTTGTTGAAGAAAGATACCAAGTTCATATGGACGGATGAATGTGAGGCTAGTTTCCAGGAGTTGAAGAAACGCTTGGTTACCTCACCAGTGTTGATTTTGCCAGACCAGACCAAAGATTACGAGGTGTATTGCGACGCTTCACGTCGAGGACTTGGAGCAGTGCTTATGCAGGAAGGGAGAGTTGTTTCATATGCCTCAAGACAACTGAAGCCTCATGAGTTAAATTATGCCACGTGATTTGGAGTTAGCAGCCATAGTGCATGCTTTGAAAACATGGAGGCATTTCCTCATCGGAAACCATTGTGAGGTGTACACGGATCATAAGAGTTTGAAGTACATTTTCACACAGAAGGAGTTGAACCTCAGACAAAGGAGATGGTTGGAGCTCATCAAGGATTATGATATGAAATTGCATTATCACCCCGGAAAGGCTAATGTAGTAGCTGACGCATTAAGCCGTAAGAGCCCTGTCAATACGTTAATGATGGGAGAAATACCCAAGGAGTTAGCAGAAAATCTTCATGAACTATGTGTGGAAATAGTTCCGAGAGGCTATGTAGCAACATTGGAGATTCAGTCAACTTTGATGGATAGAATCAGGGAAGCTCAGAAGACTGACAAAGAGATTGCCACTATAAAGGAGAAACTTAGCAAAGGAAAAGCTAAGGGATTTCGTGAGGATGAGCACGATACCCTATGGTTTGAAGACCGCGTTTATGTGCCCAATGACCCGGAGATCAGGAAGTTGATACTACATGAGGCACAAGACTCACCGTATTCAATTCACCCAGGAAATACCAAGATGTATTTGGATTTGAAGGATATTTTCTGGTGGTCCGGAATGAAGAAGGATCTTGCGGAGTATGTAGCAGTTTGTGATGTATGTCAGAGAGTAAAGGCAGATCATCAGAAGCCAGCCGGATTGTTACAACCATTGCCGATACCCGAATGGAAGTGGGATAAGCTAGGCATGGATTTTATCATGGGATTACCCAGGATTCGTTCAGGCTATGACTCGATTTGGCTTGTAGTCGATCGATTGACGAAAGTAGCTCATTTCATCCCAGTAAAGACCACTTACACCAGTGCTAAGTTGGCAAAGATATACATGACCAGGATCGTAAGTTTGCATGGAGTTCCGAGGAGTACCGTATCAGATAGAGGAACCCAGTTTACCTCAAAGTTCTGGAAGCAGTTACACAAAACTTTGGGTACCAGGCTAGAATTCAGTACAGCTTTTCATCCACAGACAGATGGACAGACCGAGAGAGTTAATCAGATTTTGGAGGATATGCTGAGAACTTGTGCGCTAGATTATGGATCTAGTTGGGACGATAATTTGCCATATGCAGAGTTCTCTTACAACAACAGTTACCAAACCAGTTTAAGGATGGCCCCTTTCGAAGCCTTGTACGGAAGGAGGTGCAGGACACTGTTATCGTGGGACGAGGTTGGAGACCGCCAGTTGTTTGGACCTGACTTGATTAAAGAGTCTGAATAGAAGGTGAAGTTGATTCGCGATAGGCTCAAGGTAGCCCAGTCTAACAGAAAAGTTATGATGATTCTAAATGCAAGGAGACAGTTTACGAAGTCGGAGATAGAGCTTATCTTCGAGTATCTCCACTTCGGGGAACAAAGCGTTTTGGAGTTAAAGGGAAGTTAGCGCCATGATTTGTAGGACCATATCGAGTTTTGGAGCGTATGGGAGAAGTGGCCTACAAGTTGGAATTGCCCGAAGGATTGTCAGGAGTTCATGATGTGTTCCACGTTTCTCAGTTAAAGAAATGTCACGCGGAGATGGCTGACATACCGTTGAGAGACACAGTGCCCTTGGAAACAATTCAGTTGGATAACGATTTGACCTACGAGGAGAAACCATTTAAGATCCTCGAGTTTGCCAGTCGAGTCACTCACAGCAAGGTTATCAAGTTTTGCAAAGTTTAGTGGAGCCACCACACGGAGGATGAAGCCACCTGGGAACGAGAGGAAGATTTGCTCAAGGACCACCCTCACCTATTTTCTAACCAACCAGAATCTCGAGGGCGAGATTCATCTTAAGGGGGTAGGTTTGTAACATCCCAAATTTTCAATTTGGAATGTTATACATTAGATCATCTTTGCATACCATATTTTATTTTGCATTTTGGTTGATCCTAGAAATTCTACGCAACTCAATGACCCACGGAGAGAGTTGGGGATTTCGTTATTTTCATATTTGAGTTTCTCAAATTTTGAGAATAGCATCATTTGATTTTATTTATTTTATCATCAATTATTTCTATTACAAAAATATGAGAGAGGGAATAAAATGACTTTCCCAAAATAAAGAAATATTGAGGATTTAATAATAAAATCAAATAATATTTTATTTCGGAGTTTTTCGGTGTTTTATTTGAATTTAGGAAAAAAATTGCGTTTTTCAAAATTGCATTTAGGTCCCAAATAAATGTTCACCTTGTGCGGCTTGATTTTAGAAGCCCGTGAAAATTCATTTCGGAATTTTTGGATTCCGTTTAGTATTTCTTTTTATTTTTCTTCTGCGCGTAATATTAAAAAAACGAACCGACCTAGGGCCGTGTCCGACTAGGACTCCCGGCCCGTTAGGCTATTTAAGCCGGGGGGGGAGGCCCAGCCAGAGCTAACCCTAGCCCGAGCCGCCCCCAGCCCCCAGCCGCCGCCGCCGCCGGACGCCGCTGCTGCCGCACGCTCGCCGAGGTTCGCCGCCGCCTCGAAATCCGCGCCGTTTTTTTTGTTTTTTTCGAAAAACCGTTCGATTTTTCCGTCGGTTTTTTTAGATTCAGTTTTTTTTAAATAGATCTGTTTTTTCGGTTTATTTAAATAGTGAGCGTTCGTCCGTTCGTTCGTTCTAGCGAATGTTCATCGTTTTTCTTTTTCTCGGATTAAATCCGTGATTTTTCTGATCGCGATTCCTGATCCGATTTTCGTTTTAGTATAACTTTTTGCTTGTTCATCGGAATCAGGCGATTCAAGCGCCTAGAGTTTCGTCTCGAAACCCTCTATCTGTTTAACCAACTTAAACAAGTTTTTGCTACTGTAAAATTTGCCCTAGATCCAGATTATTAGAATGAAGTTGTTTTCTTTCGCCGTTTGACTTTCGTTGCTTCGTTCGATTTGATTCTTTTTGCCAACCGGAGAATACCTGGAGTGCACCGCCTGTTACTTCGAATCGCTAGGTTTCCCGGATCATCAGCAAGGCAAGTAACACTTTGATGATACCTTTCCTACTATCCAGTTTTATTGCATTAGATCAATCCTCACACATTGCATGATTAGGATCTAATTAAATTGTGGGATGTGAAGTAGATGAGGTAGTACCTATTACCTGTTTATTATCAAACCTTTGGGAGTTACTTCTACGTTTGCTTATTATGCCATGCTATGCTAGTAGACGTGGATTGGGTGAGTGAAATCCATGACAGATGTGAGTTTTGTTAATTAATGGTTTATCTAAGGTGGCAACTTAAACACACATCTGGGTGGATTGAGGCACCTAGGTATTCCAGGTCTTGCCTGTTTTCTTTTGGACCGCCACCCAGGCTCAAAGGGATCATGAGACTATTCATGCTAGAAACTTCCGTGTGCAGCCATAAGCTATTATGGGCTCTAGAATAGTCGACTAAGTCGTGCGAACTCTTACAGTGGTAGACTAGCATATGTAGGGGATGTAGGTGGTACGGTCTACTCGATCGTAAGGTGCTAGCGCTTCTGAAAGACTATGTCTCGGTCATCAGTCTTCTCAAACACCCTGTAGTGCAAGAAACCCAACGGAGGCGATCGAGTCTTGTGGGGAAAAGTGAGCAAACCTCTGCAGAGTGTAATAAACTAATCATGATTAGCCGTGTCCCCGGTTATGGACATCTTGAGTATCTAGTACCTGGATTATCATGTGAATCTCAACATGTTACTCTAAATTAATTTTGTTGGGTTATGTTTAATGATGATGCTTAATTGGGATTGAGAATGCTGCCAACCATTCTCAATGTTTAACAACTACCATGATAGTAATTAAATTTTATTCCTTTGAAGTGGGGAAAATTGTCTTTATGCAAAACTGTAACCATAGAGCTTTCCACCAGCCAAATATGCATATAGTATAGCTGTTTCATTCCATTACTCTCTATGTGTTACCTTGCCAGCATATTCCATTTGCTGACCCATTTCGGGCTGCAACGTTAATGTTGCAGACTTTTCAGACGACGATTAAGGAGTTTTAGGTCATGGTTCTATACTCAGTGATGCCGTTGGAGTTGATGGACTCACTTATCTTCCAAGCCTTCCGCTGTTATCGTTATTAGATGGCCTTAAGCCATATTTATTGTAATAAGTTCTCTATTGAGACACTCGATGTAATAAGTGTGTGATTGCTACTCTACTATAAATCCTCCGAGTACTGTGTGGTGTCAGCATTACTGATCCAGGGATGACACCGGAGCACAGAGATCAGACTGTTTGAGGTCTGGTCGCTACAATGCATGACTCGCATAAAGGTGTCAGGTGCTTCGGATAAACCCATCAGCATGACCAACCATTCATATAAGCCGAACTTGGTCTTAAATGCAGTTTTCCATTCATCACCTTCATGGATGCGTATTTGATAGTAGCCACTTTTAAGGGCAATCTTAGAGAAAATTGCGGCTTCGCTAAGCTCATCTAGCATATCATCTAAGCATGGAATGGGGTAATGGTATCTAACGGTGATAGCATTGATAGGATGACAATCGTAACACATGCGATATGTACCGTCTTTCTTGGGAACAAGCATTACCGGGATGGCCGTTGTCGATGAGTTGTTGTACTTGCCATTGGATCTCCTTGGTTCTTGGGGTTGACGCGGTAGGGATCCTTGTTAGGAAGAGGTGCTCCGGGGATGAGGTCAATGCGGTGTTCGATGCCTCGAAGGGGAGGTATACCTGCAAGTAGCTCGTCGGGGAATACATCTTGGAATTCCTGCAATAGAGAAGACAACACTAAAGGTAGTTTGTGAGGGGTGTTAGTTTTTGTTGCCTCGTCCTTGCACAAAAGGACATAGTGCATAACACTTCATGGGTTCTCACACACTTCTCTCATCTCACTTTTGGTGGCAAATAGCACTAAGTTTTTCTTGTCGCTTATCATGGTGGCAAATAGCTCTTTTTGCTGGTTCGCTCTCTCTCTCTCTCTTTCTCTCTCTCTATCTCTATCTCTCTCTTCTCTATTCTCTATTCTCTCCATGATGGGTGGCTTGCTTGTCGGTGATCACTTGGCTAGGTGACATAGGTCGTAGCACGTACTCCTTTCCTTTCATCTTGAAGCTATAGTGATTTGTTCGCCCGTTGTGGATGACAGCTCGGTCAAATTGCCATGGTCGTCCAAGAAGGAGGTGGCAAACGAACATCAAAATGACATCACACTCCAAAGTGTCTTCGTATGCTCCGATCTTGAAGGAGACTTGCACCATGTGCACCACTTGAATTATGCCAGAGTCGCTTAGTGATACGTCTCCGTCGTATCTATAATTTTTCATTGTTCCATGCCAATATTCTACAACTTTTATATACTTTTGGCAACTTTTTATACTATTTTTGGGACTAACATATTGATCCAGTGCCTTGTGCCAGTTCCTGTTTGTTGCATGTTTTTTGTTTCGCAGAAAATCCATATCAAACGGAGTTGAAACGGGATAAAAACTGACGGAGATTTTCTGGAATATATGTGATTTTTGGTTAGAACAATCAACGCGAGACGATGCCCGTGGGGGCCACGAGGCAGGGGGCGTTCCCCAAGGGGTCAAGCGCGCCCTGGGCCCTTGTGGACATCCCGTAAGGCGGTTGGTGCCCTTCTTTCGCCGCAAGAAAGCCAATATCCGGATATAAATTGTGTTAAAATTTCAGCCCAGTCGGAGTTACGAATCTCCGGGAATATAAGAAATGGTGAAAGGCCAGAATCTGGAATGCAGAAACAGAGAGAGACAGAGAGACAGATCCAATCTCGGAGGGGCTCTCGCCCCTCCGCCACCATGGAGGTCATGGACCAGAGGGTAAACCCTTCTCCCATCTAGGGAGAAGGTCAAGGAAGAAGAAGAAGCAGGGGGCCCCTCTCCTCCTCTCTTCCGGTGGTGCCGGAACGCCGCCGGGGCTATCATCGCCACCGCAATCTACACCAACACCTCCGTCAGCTTCACCAACATCTTCATCACCTTCCCCCATCTATCTATAGCGGTCTACTCTCCCGCAACCCGCTGTACACTCTACTTGAACATGGTGCTTTATGCTTCATATTATTATCCAATGATGTGTTGCCATCTTATGATGTCTGAGTAGATTTTCGTTGTCCTATCGGTAATTGGTGAATTGCTATGATTGGTTTAATTTGCCTGTGGTTATGTTGTTGTCCTTTGGTGCCCATCATATGAGCGCGCGCGTGGATCACACCATAGGGTTAGTTGTATGTTGATAAGACTATGTATTGGAGGGCAAGAGTGACAGAAGCTTCAACCTAGCATAGAAATTGATGCATACGGGATTGAAGGGGGACCAATATATCTTAATGCTATGGTTGGGTTTTACCTTAATGAAAGTTAGTAGTTGCGGATTCTTGCTAGTAGTTCCAATCATAAGTGCATAGAATCCCAAGTCAGGGATGAAATGCTAGCAGTGGCCTCTCCCACATAAAACTTGCTATCGGTCTAGTAATGTAGTCAATTGCTTAGGGACAATTTCGCAACTCCTACCACCACTTTTCCACACTCGCTATAATAACTTTATTGCTTCTTTACCTAAAACAACCCCTAGTTTGTATTTACGTGCTCTTTATATTTTTGCAAACCTATTCCGTTACACCTACAAAGTACTTCTAGTTTCATACTTGTTCTAGGTAAAGCAAACGTTAAGCGTGTGTAGAGTTGTATCGGTGGTCGATAGAACTTGAGCTCTTACTTATCGAAAGAGGCTACAATTGATCCCCTATACTTGTGGGTTATCAAGACCTTTTTCTGGCGCCGTTCCCGGGGAGTTATAGTGTGGCGTGAATATTCTTGTGTGTGCTTGTTTGCTTTATCACTAAGTAGTTTTTATTTTTGTGATCTTGTTTTCTATCTTTAGTTATGGGTAGGAAACGCAAAATACCAAAAAAATTAGTGGTACCTACTGAACCAATGGTTGAAGAACAATTCAAAATCTATCACACTCCTGAAGCTTTTTACTTGGATCATCTTTGATCCCTATGTGCTCGTGCTGAAACCCCAACTAGCTTAGTTGAGGGCAAATCTTTAGATGAGCATGCTTGTTATGTGCGACACCGTATATCTGAAAAGGGAAACTTTTACTGGATCAAATTCATCATTTGCAATGCTATGCTTGGTATTTATGTGAAATATATGATATTACTTGTTGTTCCGAAGGCCCTAAGAAACACCTTCCCCACCAATGTGAGTTTAGTGATAATGGAATCGTATCTTCGTATGCTAAGGGTGTTTATAATTACTATGATGTTCAACAAATTGAAGAATTTGTTGCTTGTAAGGGTGCTTGTGAAATTGCTTCTTTGATTGGAAAGTATGATGCTACTCTTTACAAATGTGGAAATTTTGCCATACTTAAATATTGTTATGATAATTATGCTTCTAATGCCTATGTTAAACCATATATTGAGGACTCCTCCACTGTCCAAGAAGAGACTAATATTTTGCAGGAGTCTATGGAAGAAGGAATTGATGAAACCGTGGCTCATTGGATGAAAAAGATGATGAGGAGAGCAAAGAACAAAAGGAGGAAGAGCGGATTAGCTACCCATGCCCATCTTCTAATGAGTGTAACTCTTCAACTCATACATTGTTTAATTTCCCTTTGTGCTTACCGAAGGATGATTGCTATGATGATTGTTATGACCCCGTTGATTCGTTTGAAATATCCTTTTTTGATGATCCTTGCTATGCTTGTGGCCAAGATGCCAATATGAATTATGCTTAAGGAGATGAACTTGCTATAGTTCCTTATGTTAAATATGAAATTGTTTCTATTGCACTCACGCATGATAGTCCTATTATCCTTTTGAATTCTCCCGACTACACTATATCGGAGAAGTTTGCCCTTATTAAGGATTATATTGATGGGTTGCATTTTACTGTTGCACATGATAATTTTGATGAATATAACATGCATGTGCTTTCTTCTCCTACTTGCAATTATTATGAGAGAGGAACTACATCTCCACCTCTTTATGTTTCCAACACGAAAAAATTGCAAGAAACTTCTTATGCTATGTATTGGCCTTTACTTAATGTGCATGAATTGTTCTTGTATGACATGCTGATGCATGGAAAGAGAGTTAGACTTCGTCATTGCTTGATATATGTTGCTTTGTGCTCACTACTAAATGCCAAATCATTGTTAATTAAAATTGGCTTTGATATACCTTGGGATCCGGGTGGATCCATTACTTGAGCACTATATGCCTAGCTTAATGGCTTTAAAGAAAGCACTGCCAGGGAGACATTCCGGAAGTTTTAGAGAGTCATTTATTTCTTTTGTGTGCTTTTATAAAGTTCAAAAATAAAAATAATGTGCCAAGATTTGCCTTTAGGATGTTTACATTGCTTGTTGGTTTGTGCGGTGCAAGACAGAAACTTTGGCTGTAGTGTGCGATTTTACATTTTTTACTGGAACATCAAACGGTTCTGAAACTTTTTGCACTTTCTTTATATACAAAGTTTTTATTTTTCCTAATTTTGTCAGAATTGTTGGACTATCAGAAGTATGGTGAATGTTCAGATTACTACAGACTGTCCTGTTAAAGACAGATTCTGTTTTGATGCATAGTTTGCTTGTTTTGATGAAACTATCGATTTCTATCAGTGGATTAAGCCACAGTAAAGTTATATTACAGTAGCTAAAATGCAAAAACAAAATATGAATTGGTTTGGAATAGTACTTAGAGTAGTGATTTGCTTTATTATACTAACGGATCTTACCGAGCTTTCGTTTGAGTTTTGTGTGGATGAAGCATTCGAAGATCGAGGATGTCTCGATGTGACGAGAAGGAGGAGAGACAAGAGCTCAAGCTTGGGGATGCCCAAGGAACCCCAAGTAAATATTCAAGGAGACTCAAGCGTCTAAGCTTGGGGATGCCCCGGAAGGCATCCTATCTTTCTTCAACAAGTATCGATATGTTTTTGGATTCGTTTCGTTCATGTGATATGTGAAAATCTTGGAGCATCTTTTGGATTTAGTTTTCACTTTTCTTTGATGAACCATGCTGGTATGAGATATTCCATGATTGATTTGTAGAATGCTCTTAGCACTTCACTTATATCTTTTGAGTATGGCTTTATAGAATGCTTCATGTGCTTCGCTTATATCATTTGAAATTTGGATTGCATATTTCCCTACACATAGAAAACCGCCATTTGTAGAATGCTCTTTTGCCTCACTTATATTTGTTAGAGCGTGGGCATATCTTTTGTAGAAATAATTAAACTCTCTTGCTTCACTTATATCTATTTAGAGAGATGACAGGAATTGGTCATTCACATGGTTAGTCATAAAATCCTACATAAAACTTGTAGATCACTGAACATGATATGTTTGATTCCTTGCAATAGTTTTGCGATATAAAGGTGGTGATATTAGAGTCGAGCTAGTTGAGTAATTGTGAAATTGAGAAATACTTGTGTTGAGGTTTGCAAGTCCCGTAGCATGCATGTATGGTAACTGTTGTGTGACAAATTTGAAGCATGAGGTGTTTCTTTGATCGCCTTCCTTATGAGTGGCGGTCGGGGACGAGCGAGGGTCTTTTCCTACCAATCTATCCCCCTAGAAGCATGCGCATAGTTCTTGGTTTTGATGACTTGTAGATTTTTGCAATAAGTATGTGAGTTCTTTATGACTAATGTTGAGTCCATGGATTATACGCACTCTCACCCTTCCATCATTGCTAGCCTCTTCGGTACCGTGCATTGCCCTTTCTCACGTTGAGAGTCGGTGCAAACTTCGTCGGTGCATCCAAACCCCGTGATATGATACGCTCTATCACACATAAGCCTCCTTATATCTTCCTCAAAACAGCCACCATACCTACCTATTATGGCATTTCCATAGCCATTCCGAGATATATTGCCATGCAACTTCCATCATCATCCTATACATGACTTGAGCATTCATTATCATATTTCTTTGCATGATCATAAGATAGCTAGCATGATGTTTTCAAGGCTTGTCCATTTTTTGATGTCATTGCTATGCTAGATCATTGCACATCCTGGTACACCACCGGAGGCATTCATATATAGTCATACTTTGTTCTAGACATCGAGTTGTAAGTAAATAAAAGTGTGATGATCATCATTATTAGAGCATTGCCCCGGTGAGGAAAGGATGATGGAGACTATGATTCCCCCACAAGTCGGGATGAGACTCCGAACTTTCAAAAAAATAAAAGAGCCCAAAGAAGCCCAAATAAAAAAAGAGGCCAAAGAAGCCCACCAAAACAAAAAAACCAAAAAATTGAGAGAAAAAGAGAGAAGGGGCAATGCTACTATCCTTTTACCACACTTGTGCTTCAGAGGAGCACCATGTTCTTCATAAAGAGAGTCTCTTGAGTTATCACTTTCATATACTAGTGGGAATTTTCATTATAGAACTTGGCTAGTATATTCCGATGATGGGCTTCCTCAAATGCCCGAGGTCTTCATGAGCAAGCAAGTTGGATGCACACCCACTTAGTTTCCAGTTTTGAGCTTTCATACACTTATGGATCTTAGTGCATCCGTTGCGTGGCAATCCCTACTCCTCGCATTGACATCAATTGATGGGCATCTCCATAGCCTGTTAATTAGCTGTGTTGATGTGAGACTTTCTCCCTTTTTGTCTTCACCACACAACCTCCATCATCATATTCTATTCCACCCATAGTGCTATGTCCATGGCTCGCGCTCATGTATTGCGTGAAAGTTGAAAAAGTTTGAGAATTCTAAAGTATGAAACAATTGCTTGGCTTGTCATCGGGGTTGTGCATGATGAGAGCATTTTTTGTGAGGAAAATGAAGCATGGCCAAACTATATGATTTTGAAGGGATGAGCTTTCTTTGGATGTATTATTTTGAGAAAACATAATTTCTTGGCTGGTATGCTTGAAGTATTATTGTCTTAATGTCAAATGATAGACTATTGCTTTGAATCACTCATGTCTTAATATTCATGCCATGATTAGATTACATGATCAAGATTATGCTAGGTAGCATTCCACATCAAAATGTATGTTTTTTATCATTTACCTACTCGAGGACGAGCAGGAATTAAGCTTGGGGATGCTGACACGTCTCCGTTGTATCCATAATTTTTGATTGTTCCATGCCAATATTCTACAACTTTTATATACTTTTGGCAACTTCTTATACTATTTTTGGGACTAACATATCGATCCAGTGCCTAGTGCCAGTTCTTGTTTGTTGCATGTTTTTTGTTTCGCAGAAAATCCATATGAAACAGAGTCGAAACGGGACAAAAACTGACGGAGATTTTTTGGAATATATGTGATTTTTGGGAAGAAGAATCAACGAGAGACGATGCCCGAGGGGGCCATGAGGCAGGGGCGCGCCCCAGGGGGTCAAGCGCGCCCTGGGCCCTCGTGGACACCCCGTAAGGCGGTTGGTTCCCTTCTTTCGCCGCAAGAAAGCCAATATCCGGATACAAATTGTGTTAAAACTTCAGCCCAATCGGAGTTACGGATCTCTGGGAATATAAGAAATGGTGAAAGGCCAGAATCTGGAACGCAGAAACACAGAGAGACAGAGAGACAGATCCAATCTCGGAGGGGCTCTCGCTCCTCCGCCACCATGGAGGCCATGGACCATAGGGGAAACCCTTCTCCCATCTAGGGAGAAGGTCAAGGAAGAAGAAGAAGGGGGCCCCTCTCCCCCTCTCTTCCGATGGCGCCGGAACGCCGCCGGGGCTATCATCGTCACCGCAATCTACACCAACACCTCCGTCATCTTCACCAACATCTTCATCACCTTCCCCCATCTATCTACAGTGGTCCACTCTCCCTCAACCCGCTGTACCCTCTACTTGAACATGGTGCTTTATGCTTCATATTATTATCCAATGATGTGTTGCCATCCTATGATATCTGAGTAGATTTTCATTGTCATATCGGTAATTGGTGAATTGCTATGATTGGTTTAATTTGCGTGTGGTTATGTTGCTGTCCTTTGGTTCCCATCATATGAGTGCGCGCAGGGATCACACCATAGGGTTGGTTGTATGTTGATAAGACTATGTATTGGAGGGCAAGAGTGACGGAAGCTTTAACCTAGCATAGAAATTGATGCATATGGGATTGAAGGGGGACCAATATATCTTAATGTTATGGTTGGGTTTTACCTTAATGAACGTTAGTAGTTGCGGATGCTTGCTAATAGTTCCAATCATAAGTGCATAGAATTCCAAGTCGTGGATGTCATGCTAGTAGTGGCCTCTCCCACATAAAACTTTCTATCGGTCTAGTAAAGTAGTCAATTGCTTAGGGACAATTTCACAACTCCTACCACCACTTTTCCACACTCGCTATACTAACTTTATTTCTTCTTTCACTAAAACAGCACCTAGTTTTTATTTACGTGCTCTTTATATTCTTGAAAACCTATCACGTTACACCTACAAAGTACTTCTAGTTTCATACTTGTTCTAGGTAAAGCGAACGTTAAGCGTGCGTAGAGTTTTATTGGTGGTCGATAGAACTTTAGGGAATATTTGTTGTACCTTTACCTCCTCATTGGGTTCGACACTCTCACTTATCGAAAGAGGCTACAATTGATCCCCTATACTTGTGGGTTATCACTTAGCCATTGGACCTTGTAGGGGTGAGGGTGCTTCATCTTGACCAATTGGAGCTTGGAGCATAGTTCTTCACTCGCCAAGTTATGACAACTTCCTCCGTCGATGATGACCGTCACGGACCTTCCATTAATGCCGACTTTGGTGTGAAAGATATGGCATCTTTGTTCTTCGTCTTGTTGATGTTGAAGCATCAAGACCTTGGACACAACGAGAGGGGGGATCAAATCTTCATCACAAAAGACTTGATCATCTTCATCTTCGTTAACGCGCTGGTGCATGGCCGCTAGCTCAAGGGCCTCCATTTCCTCTTTATTACCCACAAGTATAGGGGATCAATTGTATCTCTTTTCGATAAGTAAGAATGTCGAACCAAACGAGGAGCAGAAGGAAATAACAAGTAGTTTCCGGTAAGGTTTTGTCTGCAAGTGCTGAAATTGTAAGTAGCGAGTAGTTTGATAGCAAGATAGTTTGTAACGAGCAAGTAACGATAATAGTAACAAAAGTGCAGCAAGGTAGCCCAATCCTTTTGAGGCAAAGGACATGCCAAAACTGTCTCTTATGATAAGCAAAGCGTTCTTGAGGGTACACGGGAATTTCATCTAGTCACTTTCATTATGTTGGTTCGATTTGTGTTCGCTACTTTGATAATTTGATATGTGGGTGGACCGGTGCTTAGGTGTTGTTCTTACTTGAACAAACCTCCTATTTATGATTAACCCTCCTGCAAGCATCCGCAACTATGAGAAAAGTATTACGAATAAATTCTCACCATAGCATTAAACTTTTGGATCCAATCGGTCCCTTACGGAATAGCGCATAAACTGGGGTTTAAGCTTCTGTCACTCTCACAACCCACCATATAATTTCTACTCCACAATGCATTCCCTTAGGCCCAAACATGGTGAAGTGTCATGTTTTCGACGTTCACATGACACCACTAAGGTAATAACAACATACATACTAACAAAATATCAAACACATATCAAGTTCACATGATTACTTGCAACATGATTTCTCCCATGACCTCAAGAACAAAAGTAACTACTCACAAATAATAATCATGCTCAAGATCAGAGGGGTATTAAGTAGCATAATGGATCTGAACATATAATTTTCCACCAAATAAACCATATAGTAATCAACTACAAGATGCAATCAACACTACTAGTCACCCACAAGTACCAATCTATAGTTCCGGTGATAAGATTGAACATAAGAGAAGAACTAGGGTTTGCGAGGAGATGTTGTTGTTGAAGATGTTCATGGAGATTGCCCTCCCAAAGATGGGAGAGTTATTGGTCATGATGATGACGATGATTTCCCCCTCCGGGAGGGAAGTTCCCCCAGCGGAATCGCTCCGCCGGAGGGCAAAAGTGCTCCTGCCCAAGTTCCGCCTCGAGGCGGCGGCGCTTCGTCCCGAAAGTCCTCCTCTTATTTTTTTTCTAGGTCAAAACCACGTATATACCAGAAGATGGGCACCGAAGGTGGGCCGAGGAGGCCACCGAAGGAAATATGCCCTAGAGGAAATAATAAAGTTATTATTTATTTCCTTATATCATGATAAATGTTTATTATTCATGCTAGAATTGTATTAACCAGAAACATAATACATGTGTGAATACATAGACAAACAGAGTGTCACTAGTATGCCTCTACTTGACTAGCTCGTTGATCAAAGATGGTTATGTTTCCTAACCATAGACATGAGTTGTCATTTGATTAACGGGATCACATCATTAGGAGAATGATGTGATTGACTTGACCCATTCCGTTAGCTTAGCACACGATCGTTCAGTTTGTTGCTATTGCTTTCTTCATGACTTATACATGTTCCTATGACTATGAGATTATGCAACTCCCGTTTACCGGAGGAACACTTTGTGTGCCACCAAACGTCACAACGTAACTGGGTGATTGTAAAGGTGCTCTACAGGTGTCTCCGAAGGTACTTGTTGGGTTGGCGTATTTCGAGATTAGGATTTGTCACTCAGATTGTCTGAGAGGTATCTCTGGGCCCACTCAGTAATGCACATCACTATAAGCCTTGCAAGCATTGCAACTAATGAGTTAGTTGCGGGATGATGTATTACAGAACGAGTAAAGAGACTTGCCGGTAATGAGATTGAACTAGGTATTGAGATACCGACGATCGAATCTCGGGCAAGTAACATACCGATGACAAAGGGAACAACGTATGTTGTTATGCGGTTAGACCGATAAAGATCTTCGTAGAATATGTAGGAGCCAATATGAGCATCCAGGTTCCGCTATTGGTTATTGACCGGAGATGTGTCTCGGTCATGTCTACATAGTTCTCGAACCCGTAGGGGCCGCACGCTTAAAGTTCGATGACGGTTATATTATGAGTTTATGTGTTTTGATGTACCGAAGGAGTTCGGAGTCCCGGATGAGATCGGGGACATGACGAGGAGTCTCGAAATGGTCGAGACGTAAAGATCGATAAATTGGACGACTATATTCGGACATCGGAAAGGTTCTGAGTGATCCGGGTATTTTCGGGAGTACCGGGGAGTTACGGGAATTCGTATTGGGCCTTAATGGGCCATACGGGAAAGGAGAGAAAGGCCTCAAAGGGTGGCCGCACCCGTCCCCATGGGCTGGTCCGAATTGGACTAGGGAGGGGGGCACCCCCTTCCTTACTTCTCCTTTTCCCTTCCCTTTCCTTCCCTCCTACTCCTAATACTGGGAAGGGCTCCTAGTTCTACCAGGAAAGGGGGAATCCTACTCCCGGTGGAAGTAGGACTCCCCTAGGGCGCGCCATAGACAGGGCCAGCCCTCCCCCTCCTCCACTCCTTTATATACGGGGGCAGGGGGCACCCCAAATAGACAACAATTGATCTCTTGATCTCTTAGCCGTGTGCGGTGCCCCCCCTACACCATAATCTATCTCGATCATATCGTAGCGGTGCTTAGGCGAGGCCCTACGTCGGTAGAACATCATCATCGTCACCACGCCGTCGTGCTGACGAAACTCTCCCACAACACTCGGCTGGATCAGAGTTCGAGGGACGTCATCGAGTTGAACGTGTGCAGAACTCAAAGGTGTCGTTTGTTCGGTACTTGATCAGTTAGATCGTGAAGACATACGACTACATCAACTGCATTGTACTAACGCTTCCGCTTTCGGTCTACGAGGGTACGTGGACAACACTCTCCCCTCTCGTTGCTATGCATCACCATGATCTTCCATGTGCGTAGGAAATTTTTGAAATTACTACGTTCCCCAACAGTGGCATCCGAGCCAGGTTTTATGCGTTGATGTAATATGCACGAGTAGAACACAAGTGAGTTGTGGGCGATATAAGTCATACTGCTTACTAGCATGTCACACTTTGGTTCGGCGGTATTGTTGGATGAAGCGGCCCAGACCGACATTACGCGTACGCTTACGCGAGACTGGTTTTACCGCCGTGCTATGCACACAGGTGACTAGCGGGTGTCAGTTTCTCCAACTTTAGTTGAACCGAGTGTGGCTACGCCTGGTCCTTGAGAAGGGTAAAACAACACCAACTTGACAAACTATCGTTGTGGTTTTGATGCGTAGGTAAGAACGGTTCTTGCTAAGCCCATAGCAGCCACGTAAAACTTGCAACAACAAAGTAGAGGATGTCTAACTTGTTTTTGCAGGGCATGTTGTGATGTGATATGGTCAAGACGTGATGAGGTATAAGTTGTTGTATAAGATGATCATGTTTTGTTGAAGTTATCGACAACTGGCATAAGCCTTATGGTTGTCTCTTTATTACATAAGATGCAAGCACCAAATAATTGCTTTATTTATCGCTATGCGATAGCAATAGTTGCAAGAGCAATAGTTGGCGAGACGACCATGTGACGACACATTGATATAGATCAAGATGATGGAGATCATGGTGTCATGCCGGTGACGATGGAGATCATGACAGTACTTTGGGGATGGAGATCAAAGGCGCAAGATGATCATGGCCATATCATGTCACATATTATGATTGCATATGATGTTTATCTTTTATGCATCTTATTTTGCTTAGTTCGATGGTAGCTTTATAAGATGATCCCTTACTAAAATTTCAAGGTATAAGTGTTCTCCCTGAGTATGCACCGTTGCCAAAGTTCGTCGTGCCCAGACACCACGTGATGATCGGGTGTGAAAAGCTCTACGCCCATCTACAACGGGTGCAAGCCAGTTTTGCACACGCAGAATACTCAGGTTAAACTTGATGAGCCTGGCATATGCAGATATGGCCTCGGAACACTGAGACCGAAAGGTCGAGCGTGAATCATATAGTAGATATGATCAACATAGTGATGTTCACCATTGAAAACTACTCCATTTCACGTGATGATCGGTTATGGTTTAGTTGATTTGGATCACGTGATCACTTAGAAGATTAGAGGGATGTCTTTCTAAGTGGGAGTTCTTAAGTAATATGATTAATTGAACTTAAATTTATCATGAACTTAGTCCTGGTAGTATTAGCATATCTATGTTGTAGATCAATAGCTCGCGTTTAGCTCACCTGTTTTATTTTTGATATGTTCCTAGAGAAAATTAAGTTGAAAGATGTTAGTAGCAATGATGAAGATTGGATCCGTGATCTGAGGATTATCCTCATTGCTGCACAGAAGAATTATGTCCTTAATGCACCGCTAGGTGACAGACCTATTGCAGGAGCAGATGCAAACGTTATGAACGTTTGGCTAGCTCAATATGATGACTACTTGATAGTTTAGTGCACCATGCTTAACGGCTTAGAATTGGGGCTTCAGAGACGTTTTGAATGCCATGGAGCATATAAGATGTTCCAAGAATTGAAATTGGTATTTCATACTCATGCCCGTGTCGAGAGGTATGAGACCTCTTGTAGTACTTTGCCTACAAGATGGAGGAGAATAGCTCAACCAGTGAGCATGTGCTCAGATTTTCTGAGTACTACAATTGCTTGAATCACGTGGGAGTTAATCTTCCAGATAAGAGAGTAATTCACAAAGTTCTCTAGTCACTATCACCGAGTTACTAGAACTTAGTGATGAACTATAATATGCAAGGGATGACAAAAGTAATTCCCAAGCTCTTCGTGATGCTGAAATCGACGAAGGTAGAAATCAAGAAAAGCATCAAGTGTTGATGGTTGACAAAGACTAGTAGTTTCAAAAAGGGCAAAGGGAAGAAAGGGAACGTCAAGAAGAACGGCAAGCAAGTTGCTGCTCAAGTGAAGAAGCCCAAGTCTGGACCTAAGCCTGAGACTGAGTGCTTCTACTGCAAAGGGACTGGTCACTAGAAGCGGAACTACCCCAAGTATTTGGCGGATAAGAAGGATGGCGAGGTGAACAAAGGCATATTGGATATACATGTTATTGATGTGTACTTTACTAGTGTTTATAGCAACCCCTCGGTATTTGATACTAGTTCAGTTGCTAAGAGTAGTAACTCGAAACGGGAGTTGCAAAATGAACAGAGATTAGTTAAGGATGAAGTGAAGATGTGTGTTGGAAGTGGTTCCAAGATTGATATGATCATCATCTCACACTCCCTATACTTTCGGGATTAGTGTTAAACCTAAAATAAATGTTATTTAGTGTTTGCGTTGAGCATGAATATGATTGGATCATGTTTATTGCAATACAGTTATTCATGTAAGTTAGAGAATAATTGTTGTTCTGTTTACATGAATAAAACCTTCTATGGTCATACACCAATGAAAATGGTTTGTTGGATCTCGATCATGGTGATACACATTTTTATAATATTGAAGCCAAAAGATGCAAAGTTAATAATGATAGTGCAACTTATTTGTGGCACTGCCGGTTAGGTCATATTGGTGTAAAGCGCATGAAGAAAATCCATGCTGATGGGCTTTTGGAATCACTTGATTATGAATCAGTTGATGCTTACGAACCATGCCTCATGGCCAAGATGACTAAGACTCCGTTCTCCGGAACAATGCAGCAAGCAACAGATTTGTTGGAAATCATGCATACTGATGTATGTGGTCCGATGATATTGAAGCTCGCGACAGGTATCATTATTTTCTGATCTTCACAGATGATTTGAGCATATATGAGTATATCTACTTGATGAAACACATGTCTGAAACATTTGAAAAGTTTAAAGAATTTTAGAGTGAAGTGGAGAATCATCGTAACAAAATAAAAGTTTCTACGATATGATCGCAGAAGTAAAATATTTGAGTTACGAGTTTGGCCTTCAGTTAAAACAATGTG
Source organism: Triticum urartu (assembly GCF_003073215.2). Classification (NCBI taxonomy): domain Eukaryota; kingdom Viridiplantae; phylum Streptophyta; class Magnoliopsida; order Poales; family Poaceae; genus Triticum; species Triticum urartu. The sequence goes on from NC_053025.1 coordinate 409,197,331, forward strand.
AAATAGTTTCACTACTCATGCCACGCGGAACACCACAGTGTAATGGTGTGTCAGAATGTCGTAACCGTGCTTTATTAGATATGGTGCGATCTATGATGTCTCTTACCAATTACCACTATCGTTTTGGGGTTATGCATTAGAGACAGCAACATTCACTTTAAATAGGGCACCATCTAAATCCGTTGAGATGACACCGTATGAACTGTGGTTTGGCGAGAAACCTAAGCTGTCGTTTCTTAAAGTTTGGGACTGCGATGCTTATGTGAAAAAGTTTCAACATGATAAGCTCGAACCCAAATCGGAGAAGTAAATCTTCATAGGATACCCAAAACAATGTTGGGTACACCTTCTATCATAGATCCGAAGGCAAGATATTCATTGCTGAGAATGGATCCTTTCTAGAGAAGGAGTTTCTCTCGAAAGAAGTGAGTGGGAGGAAAGTAGAACTTGATGAGGTAACTGTACCTGCTCCCTTATTGGAAAGTAGTTCATCATAGAAATCTGTTCCTGTGACTACTACACCAATTAGTGAGGAAGCTAATGATGATGATCATGTAATTTCAGATCAAGTTACTACCAAACCTCGTAGGTAAACCAGAGTGAGATCCGCACCAGCGTGGTACGGTAATCTTGTTCTAGAGGTCATGTTACTTGACCATGACGAACCTACAAACTATGAGGAAGCGATGATGAGCCCAGATTCCGCGAAATGGCTTGAGGCCATGAAATCTGAGATGAGATCCATGTATGAGAGCAAAGTATGGGCTTTGATTGACTTGCCCAATGATCGGCGAGCCATTGAGATTAAATGGATCTTCAAGAGGAAGACAAACGCTGATAGTAGTGTTACCATCTACAAAGCTAGAATTGTCGCAAAAAGGTTTTCGACAAGTTCAAGATGTTGACTACGATGAGAGTTTCTCACTCGTATCTATGCTTAAGTCTGTCCGAGTCATGTTAGCAATTGCCGCTTTTTATGATTATGAAATTTGGCAGATGGATGTCAAAACTGCATTCTTGAATGGATTTCTGGAAGAAGAGTTGTATATGATGCAACCGGAAGGTTTTGTCAATCCTAAAGGTGCTAACAAAATATGCAAGCTCCAGCGATCCATCTATGGACTGGTGCAAGCATCTCGGAGTTGGAATATACGCTTTGATAAGTTGATCAAAGCATATAGTTTTATACAGACTTGCGGTGAAGCCTGTATTTACAAGAAAGTGAGTGGGAGCACTACAGCATTTCTGATAAGTATATGTGAATGACATATTGTTGATTGGAGATAATGTAGAATTATTCTACAAAGCATAAAGGAATGTTTGAAAGGAGTTTTTCAAAGAAAGACCTCGGTGAAGCTGCTTACATATTGAGCATCAAGATCTATAGAGATAGATCAAGACGCTTGATATGTTTTTCAATGAGTACATACCTTGACAAGATTTTGAAGTAGTTCAAAATGGAACAGTCAAAGAAGGAGTTCTAGCATATGTTACAAGGTGTGAAGTTGAGTAAGACTCAAAACCCGACCACGGCAGAAGATAGAGAGAGAATGAAAGTCATTCCCTATGCCTCACCCATATGTTCTATAAAGTATGTCATGCTGTGTACCAGATCTATTGTATACCCTACACTGTGTTTAGCAAGGGAGTACAATAGTGATCTAGGAGTAGATCACTGGACATTGGTCAAAATTATCCTTAGTGGAATAAGGATATGTTTCTTGATTATGGAGGTGACAAAAAGGTTTGTCGTAAAGGGTTACGTCGATGAAAATTTTGACACTAATCTAGATGACTCTAAATCTCAATCTGGATACATATTGAAAGTGGAAGCAATTAGCTAGAGTAGCTCCGTGCAGAGCATTGTTGACATAGAAATTTACAAAATACTTACGGATCTGAATGTGGCAGACTCGTTGACTAAACTTCTCTCACAAGCAAAACATGATCACACCTTAGTACTCTTTGGGTGTTAATCACAAAGCGATGTGAACTACATTATTAACTCTAGTAAACCCTTTGGGTGTTGGTCACATGTCGATGTGAAATATGGGTGTTAATCACATGGTGATGTGAACTATTGGTATTAAATCACATGGCGATGTGAACTAGATTATTGACTCTAGCGCAAGTGGGAGACTGAAGGAAATATGTCCTAGAGGCAATAATAAAGTTATTATTTATTTCCTTATATTATGATAAATGTTTATTATTCATGCTAGAATTGTATTAACCAGAAACATAATACATGTGTGAATACATAGACAAATAGAGTGTCACTAGTATGCCTCTACTTGACTAGCTCGTTGATCAAAGATGGTTATGTTTCCTAACCATAGACATGAGATGTCGTTTGATTAACGGGATCACATCATTAGGAGAATGATGTGATTGACTTGACCCATTCCGTTAGCTTAGCACACGATCGTTTAGTTTGTTGCTATTGCTTTCTTCATGACTTATACATGTTCCTATGACTATGAGATTATGAAACTCCCGTTTACCGGAGGAAAGGAGAGAAAGGCCTTAATGGGAGTTACGGGAATTCGTATTGAGCCTTAATGGGCCATACGGGAAAGGAGAGAAAGGCCTCAAAGGGTGGCCGCACCCCTCCCCATGGGCTGGTCCGAATTGGACTAGGGAGGGGGGTGTCCCCTTCCTTCCTTATCCTTTTCCCATCCCTTTCCTTCCCTCCTACTCCTAATACTTGGAAGGGCTCCTAGTTCTACTAGAAAAGGGGGAATCCTACTCCCGGTGGAAGTAGAACTCCCCTAGGGCGCGCCATAGAGAGGGCCAGCCCTCCCCCTCCTCCACTCCTTTTTTATATGGGGGCAGGGGGCACCCCAAAGAGACAACAATTGATCTCTTGATCTCTTAGCCGTGTGCGGTGCCCCCCTACACCATAATCTATCTCGATCATATCGTAGCAGTGCTTAGGCGAAGCCCTGCGTTGGTAGAACATCATCATCGTCACCACGCCGTCGTGCTGACGAAACTCTCCCTCAACACTCGGCTGGATCAGAGTTCGAGGGACGTCATCGAGTTGAACGTGTGCAGAACTCGGAGGTGTCGTGCATTTGGTACTTGATCGGTCGGATCGTGAAGACGTACGACTACATCAACCCCGTTGTACTAACGCTTCCGCTTTCGGTCTACGAGGGTATGTGGACAACACTCTCCCCGCTCGTTGCTATGCATCACCATGATCTTGCATGTGCGTAGGAAATTTTTGAAATTACTACGTTCCCCACCAGCCACAACCCACTAGGGCGCGCCTGTGGGGCTTGGCGCACCCAAGTGGGTTTTGCCCACCTGGTGGCCCCCCTCTGGTGTGTTTATTGGCTCCGGTATTTCTCAAATAATCCATAAAAAATCTCCGTAAAGTTTCGGCTCATTTAGAGTTGTGCAGAATAGGTGGCCTGACGTAGCTTTTCCATGTCCAGATTTCCAGCTACCGGAATTCTCCCTATTGGTGTGTTCCTTGCAAATTATGAGAGAAAAGGCATTAGAATTTACTCCAAAAAGCATTATTATGGATAAAAACATTATAAATAACAGTAAGAAAACATGATGCAAAATGGATGTATCAACTCCCTCAAGCTTAGACCTCGCTTGTCCTCAAGCAAAAATCGAAATCGAAAAACATGTCCACATGCTTTGTGAGAGAGGTGTCGATAAAAACAAAATACGGACATAGAAGCATCATGTTGATTATTATAACAGGAACAAAATTAAACATAGGACTTTTATCATATACTTATCATGAATAAGTAATCGTTCATCACACAATGGAATTATAAAGCAAAAACTCTATTTGAAACCAACAAACTATGTTCTCAGTTAACTTTGCAACTACAACTCATCATCTTTTCAGGAAGGGTCACATGTCGGAGCCTTTAGGCAAGTCCACATACTCAACCATCATATAGTCTTCTATGATTGCTAAAACTCACCTCGTACCCATGAGCAAAACACTTCAACCGGACACATAGAAAGATAGGGGCTTATAATTTCGCCTCCCAACATGGTCACCTCAAGTGTGATGTCAACAATAATAACTCATGCTATCACTACTAGGGAAAACGCTAGCAGCAGCGCGGGTTTTAGGTGTATCAGTAGCGCGGGGACCGGCGCTACTAATAAGGTGCTACAACTAACACGTAGCAGTAGCGCGTGCTCACCAGCGCTACTGCTACACAAGTGTAGCAGCAGCGCGCTTAATGGAAGCTCACTACTGCCAATAGCTATAGTGCGCTTCTCCTGTCCGCGCTACTGCTACTACCGCGCTGCTGCTAACTTTTGTCCACTCGCTATTGCTAATTTTAGTAGTCTTTTGTTTTTTTCGGCATATTTGTTTTGTATTTGAACATGCTTTATAGAATAATCTTTAGCACATACAAATGTCATCATGATACACATACAAATGCCTGCGAGACCACAAATGTAATCATAGCATATACATACAAATAGTCTCATCATAATCATCATCCAACACAAAGTGGTATCTTGTCATCATCTCGAAAATAGCGATACATGCAAGTTTCGAATACTTGCAACTACAACGTCATCCATCTAAACAAAGGTATACGCGAGAAAAGCTATGAGTGAGAGCGGAACCATGCAGTACATGAGGTGGCGGTTACGAGTCCTCTCTCGCGCTAGCGTGAACCTCAAGTAACTAGCTTCTCCTTCTTGTCTGCTTTTGAAGCCTTTATTGCTGGCGCCCGAGAACCCATTCACTTGTGCCTGATGTCGTGGTTCTAACTCTGACAGTGATGTAGGGGGGTATGTATGGAGAAGCTAGATCTTAGCTATGGAGGAGTTGTAAGCACACGAGGATTACGAGTTCAGGCCCTTCTCGGAGGAAGTAACAGCCCTACGTCTCGGTGCCCGGAGGCGGTCGACTGAATTATGTGTGTGTGAATAACAGGGGTGCGAACCCTTGATACTGAGGAGGGGGGTGGCTTATATAGAGTTCGCCAGGCCCCTCCAGCCCTCAGTAATGCAGGGTTTAAAGTACATTAAGACTGGGGGTTACTGGTAACGCCCCTAATAAAGTGCTATGATGACCATAAAAGCTACTTAATGACTGACCGTTTGCATGTAGGGTGACTTTAGATCTCCTGGCAGTCGAGTGGTTGGATCTTGGTCGAGTGATTGCTTCGTGGTCGAGTGTCTTGAGTCCGTCGAGTGGGATACCTCCAAGTCGATTGAAAGGTGACTTCTTCTTGGGATGTCCTTGGGTAGGGTACTTAGGTCAGGTCCATGCCCCTACCCTAGGTACATAGCTTCATCATTAGCCCCCGAATGGATCGAGGTTCGAGTGGGGAAGGAGTTGGGGATCTTTCCGACTGGTTCTTCATGTTATATGAATGTCTTGTTTTGGATCAATTGTCACGGATGACGTCGTCAACTTCTTTCAGTCGCCTTGATCCATTCTTGGCCTCTTGTCGAGTGAATTTCTTTACTTGTGAAGTCCCAAGTGACGGTGTGAAAGGGATCTTCTGTTTGACGAGTTGTTCTGCAGCCCGCGGATTTTGCGGGATTTGAATTTCGGGAAGCACGCGGGACAGGGGTGGCCGCAGTAATCGGATGGGATAGGATGGAAGCTCCTCGATCCCCGCGCCACCTTTTTCCCACGTACCGCGCGCGCCTATTGTGGGATTTGACGGGATTTCCTGGGCCTACCAGTCAGCCACTCGGAAGTGACCTCTTATAAGCTGCCGGCTCGGGTCCCCCGAACAGTGCGCCTTCACTTTTCCCCCTTCCTTCACAAGATCCTCCGCCACCTCCGCTCCCACCTTGGTGCCGTAGGTCTGTTCGAGCTTCGCCGGCGATGATGGTGAAGGAGAAGACGTCGGCTCTGGAGCGCGAGAAGAAGGCGGCGGTGCAGGGGAAGGGGAAGAAGTCCCCTCGGGGCGGATCTTCCTCGAGGACTGCTCTGCCCAAGGATTGGATCCAGGGCGACTGGGTGCCGTCGGTGATTCGGCAGGATGATCTCAATGATCTGGTCGAGGGGGGATTCATTCCCCACGAATTTGCGCGCCTCCCGGGGAAAGAAGTCGAACCCCAACCTCTTGATGGTGAGTGCGTCCTCCTCACCACCCATATGGATCGTGGATTCTCTTTGCCTCCTCATCCTTTTTTCCAGAGCTTCTTGAACTTCTTCGGAGTGCAGCTCCATCACTTTACTCCCAATTCTATTGTGTATCTTGTTGCTTTTGTTTCCTTGTGTGAAAACTTCTTGGGTTGCCGCCCCCATTGGGGACTCTTCAAGCACATCTTCACTTGCCGCTCTCAGTCGGTCAAGAAGGCCAAGTCGAGTGACGAACGGACGCAGGTGATCCAGCTATGCGGTGGCCTGGCGATCCAGATGAGGGGAAAAAGTTCCTTTCTGTCTATCACTTTTCCCGAGTCAGTCCGTGGGTGGCAGTCGACTTGGTTTTACTGTAAAGACCAGGTGACCCCAGGACAGTCGACTGGGCTTCCCCCTTTTTCTCTGAATCGAGCACAAAAACCTACCTCTCTGAAAGTGACGCCGGAGGAAAAGGCGCAAGTCAAGGTGCTGGTCGGTCGAGTGGTTCAGCTTGTCTGCGAGGGTGTGACTGGCATGGACTTGTTGGAAGTCTTCCTTCAGAGGCACATCCAACCGCTTCAGGCTCGTGACCACCCGATGTGGCTGTACTCGGATCTCGAAGACACCACTCGGATTCACCCAGAGGAGGTCACTGACGAGATGTTGGAAGGGTGGCTGTCGAGTATCACAGGGAACAAGGACAACCCCCGAGGAGCCAGGAGGATTCCTCCACTCGACCAAACATACGAAGTGGACAAGGTCCGACCTTGCGTTTCCGACTGTGATCTTGCTTTCTATTTGTTCTCTTTGGATCAGTCGATTGACTTTTGTCTTGTTTGTTGTCCACTAGGCCACTACTGAGATGTACTCGACACCCAATGGAGCACAGGACCAGGCCGAGGAAGGAGAGGCGAGCGGAGGCGAAAGTGGAGACGAGAGAGAAGAGTGGGAATCTGACGGCGAAGGAGAGGGGGATGACGACGAAGACTCCAGTGAAGAGGAGGAGGAAGAAGTCGAACCTCCCCGCTCGGAACGGCGATCCAAGCTTACACACGACCCTGCGCGGGAACGTGGTAAGGCGACTATCCCAATTGGGCAGTCGTCCAAGCGCCCTCGGACCTCATCTCCAGCGCCGGCAGAAAAAGCTCCCAAGCACCCACGCGCGACGCCGTCCAAGCCGCCCAAGGCTCTGCCCAAGATGAAGATGACTGTCCCCACCATTTCTGGGTAATAGTAGAATTTGTTTTCCTTCGTCAAACGTGACGGACTCTTGGTCAACTCATTGAATAAGCTGACTGACTTTCGAAATTTTTAGTGCTGCCACCTCGGAGATCTCCGCCAAGGACGATGATCAAGAGATGGAAGACGCTGTTACCTCCAACCCCGGTACGATTACTGATGCTCTGCTTTTATTCGACTGGCGATTTCTTATAATTCCGGTCGATTGGATTTTTCTTGTAGCTCCTCCTCATGTCATTGACCTCCCTGATGATGACGACGAAGTGCCGCTGAGGGCGCGAAGGAACAGGAGGGCGCCGGCTGGCAAGACCCCACAAACTACTCCGGCGCCTGAGGCCGCAGTCCGGGAGGGTGGTGATACCACTCGGGCTTCTGTGACCTTCGCTGAACCTCTGACGAGTGTCCGGCCTTCGACGTCGACTGCAAATCCGCCTTCGCTTTTTGCCACACACCACGTCCCTGAGGACCAAGTGGGTGCCGCTAAAGAGGCTATACGCCAGGCGGGGATCATGATGGAGCAAGTGAAGGTGGTTCGGGAAGCCATCCAAGCAGCTTATGACGCGAGTTCAGCTCTTCAGAGCAACGTCCAGGTCAGTCGATTCACCGCTTGTTCTGTTAGGATATGCTATCTGAAGAATCTCTTTTCCGAAGATCTTTATATCTGTACACCCATTGGGTGTGTCTATTAATCTTTTTGACGAGTGGGGGCACGCTAAGTGCACCCACTGGTGTAGTCCCCGAGACTACGGCGGACTGCTGGCAGTCGACTGTAGTCTTTATATTGTGTTGCTTTAGCTGAACTTCTTCACTCGGTCTGGTCAGGCCATGTCGAATGGAACTATACATGGTCGACTGCGGGCAGTCGATTTTTTTGGTCGAACCAGTGGGGGCATGCTGAGTGCACCCACTGGGTGCAGTCCCCGAGACTACTGTCGAATGTTTTTGATTCGGCTGTAGTCTTAGAAACGCCATCATTGTCTCTTGGTTACTCGGAAGAAACTTATCTTGGATGTCAGCCGTCTGAAGAATGGCAATATAGCTCTGAATGATAAGGCAAGTGAACTGGCGGGGAAGAGGAACGATCTGGAGGCTTATCTTGGTGGACTCGCCAAGAAGCTGTTCGTCATGCTCGAGGGTTATTACTCCGGCCCGACTAACTTGCAGTTACCAAACCTGCGTAGAGCCACTGACTTATCCTTGAATTGTGTTTACAGAATTCTACCAGAACTTCGAAGAGGAGACCAGTCGAGTGGAGACAGACTTGGACCGCATCAATTCTCCAGTGAAGGACGAGGCTGCTATGAACGTGCTCCGACTGGAATCTCGTGTTGCCGACGTTGTTGACTATCTTGCTCGGTTGAAGGTTGCGATGTCGCGGATCGACACGTCGCTCTGGCCTAGGACGACGCTTCAGAATGACCTCGAGTCCCTGATGACTCGACTGAATGAAGTCCCAGGTCGAGGGGCGGAATGGAAGAAATATTCTACTAGATGTGGCGCTGACGTCGCTCTGTCTCTGGTCCGCGTCCACTGCAAGGAGGCGCGAGAAGAATAGTTGGCCACCATCCAAGTTGCCAATAGCAGGAAGCACAACTTTCAATACTTCATGGAGACTTTCATTGCTGCTGCCACTCGCATTGCAGACGGGATCGACTTGGACGAGTTCGTCGCCCCTTCCAGTCCTCCGCCTGAGGAATAAAAACTTTTATGCTTCACTTTAAATTTTCCTCGGAATGCCGAGTGGATTTTGTAACCGTTAAACTCTGTCGAGCTCGAGGCTCGAGTACTTTGATCTGGGGTCTAGGACCTTTGGATCTTATCTGAACTTGATTTATCATTGAATATCTTCATGAATTATCTGTCGAGTGGAACTTGTTCTTCACTCGAAATAACTTTGTATTTGTGGTGCAGCTCTGAAGGAGAAGGTAGCAGTCGATTTGCACCTCGTCGTCCTTGCGGATTGGGATGTGTTCTGTACTTAGGCGAGCACTGGGCTGCAGCTAAGCCTCTGAGTGGAAGGTCTGCTCTCCACTCAGTAGGATTTTAAAAACTTAGGCGAGTACTGGACTGCAGCTAAGCTCCCGAGTGGGAGGTCTGCTCTCCACTCGGTAGGATTTTTTCAAACATAGGCGAGTACTGGACTGCAGCTAAGCCCCCGAGTGGAAGGTCTCCTCTCCACTCGGTAGGATTTTAAAAACTTAGGCGAGTACTGGACTGCAGCTAAGCCCCCGAGTGGGAGGTCTGCTCTCCACTCGGTAGGATTTTTTCAAACATAGGCGAGTACTGGACTGCAGCTAAGCCCCCGAGTGGGAGGTCTGCTCTCCACTCGGTAGGATTTTAAAAACTTAGGCGAGTACTGGACTGCAGCTAAGCCCCCGAGTGGGAGGTCTGCTCTCCACTTGGTAGGATTTTTTCAAACTTAGGCGAGTACTAGACTGCAGCTAAGCCCCCGAGTGGGAGGTCTGCTCTCCACTCAGTAGGATTTTTTCAAACTTAGGCGAGCACTGGGCTGCAGCTAAGCCTCCGAGTGGGAGTCTAGCTCACCACTCGGTAGGATTTTTAAACACTTAGGCGAGCACTGGGCTGCAGCTAAGCCTCCGAGTGGGAGTCTGGCTCACCACTCGGTACGATTTTTAAACACTTAGGCGAGCACTGGGCTGCAGCTAAGCCTCCGAGTGGGAGGTTTGCTCTCCACTCGGTAGGATTTTTAAACACTTAGGCGAGCACTGGGCTGCAGCTAAGCCTCTGAGTGGGAGTCTGGCTCACCACTCGGTAGGATTTTTAAACACTTAGGCGAGCACTCGGCTGCAGCTAAGCCTCCGAGTGGGAGGTTTGCTCTCCACTCGGTAGGATTTTTAAACACTTAGGCGAGCACTGGGCTGCAGCTAAGCCTCTGAGTGGGAGTCTGGCTCACCACTCGGTAGGATTTTTAAACACTTAGGCGAGCACTCGGCTGCAGCTAAGCCTCCGAGTGGGAGGTTTGCTCTCCACTCGGTAGGATTTTTAAACACTTAGGCGAGCACTGGGCTGCAGCTAAGCCTCCGAGTGGGAGTCTGGCTCACCACTCGGTAGGATTTTTAAACACTTAGGCGAGCACTGGGCTGCAGCTAAGCCTCCGAGTGGGAGTCTGGCTCGCCACTCGGTAGGATTTTTAAACACTTAGGCGAGCACTGGGCTGCAGCTAAGCCTCCTAGTGGGAGTCTGGCTCACCACTCGGTAGGATTTTTTTTTACAAACTTAGGCGAAACGGATTCGCAGCTAAGCCTCCCAGTGGGAGTCTGGCTCACCACTCGGTAGGATTTTTTTTACAAACTTAGGAGAAACGGATTCGTAGCTTAGCCATCCACTGGGGGATTTCACATGCAAAGAAAAGCGACAACAATTATAGGAAAATTTGTAACACTCTTCTCTTTGATAAATAGACTACAAAAGTTTTTCTTATTACATCTCATCCAAGTGAGAATTCAAGTGTAAAAGGGGCGGAGCAGTTCTGCATTCCAAGCTCGTGGCTCATCGATCTGGCGATCGACATTGTAAAGGTGATACGCTCCATTGTGGAGGACTCTGGTGACGATGAAGGGACCTTCCCAAGTAGGAGCGAGCTTGTGTGGTTTCTGTTGATCCACTCGGAGGACCAAATCTCCTTCTTGGAAGGCTCGACTCTTCACATTTCTGGCATGGAATCGTCGCAAGTCTTGCTAATAAATGGTCGATCGGATCATAGCCATTTCTCTTTCTTCTTCCAGGAGGTCGACTGTGTCTTGCCGGGCTTGTTCTGCTTCATCTTCGGTATAAAGCTCGACTCGGGGTGCATTGTGAAGTAGATCACTCGGCAGGACTGCTTCCGCTCCGTAAACCAGAAAGAACGGAGTTCTTCCAGTCGACCAATTCGGGGTGGTCCTCAATCCCCACAGAACTGACGGAAGCTCGTCGACCCAAGCGCCTGCTGCATGCTTGAGATCACGCATCAGCCGAGGCTTTAGTCCTTTGAGAATCAGACCATTTGCCCTTTCTGCTTGTCCATTCGACTGGGGGTGGGCGACCGATGCGTAGTCGACTCGTGTGCCTTGAGAGGCGCAAAAAGCTCTGAACTTGTCTGAATCAAAGTTTGACCCATTGTCGGTGATGCTGCTATGCGAGACTCCATATCTGAATGTTAACTCTCTGAAGAAACTGATAGCAGTGCAAGCATCAAGATTCTTGATAGGCTTAGCTTCAATCCATTTGGTAAACTTGTCGACTGCCACAAGCACATGTGTGAAACCGATCCTGCCTATTCTCAATGGGCCAACCATGTCCAGTCCCCAAACAGCGAAGGGCCAGACGAGTGGAATGGTCTTCAGGGCTGATGCAGGCTTGTGTGACATGTTGGAGTAGAACTGGCACCCTTCACACTTGTCGACTATCTCTTTTGCCATTTCATTCGCTCTTGGCCAGTAAAATCCCGCTTGGTATGCTTTAGCCACAATGGTTCGAGAGGACGCATGATGACCACAGGTCCCCGAGTGGATATCATCAAGGATGATCTGACCTTCTTCTCGTGTTATACACTTCTGACCGACTCCAGTCGTGCTTTCTCTATACAACTGTCCCTTTATGACTGTAAAGGCCTTGGATCAACGGACGATCTGTCGAGCCTCTTCTTCATCCTCTAGGAGTTCCTTTCTCAGGATATACGTGATGTACGGTATCGTCCAGTCGGGGGTGATTGCCAAAACTTCCATGATTAGGTCGACCACTGCCGAAATTTCAACTTCAGTCGGATCTGTGGCACTCTTTGGCTGCGGGGCTTCATCTGTAAAAGGATCTTCTTGGACTAATGGCGAGTGGATGTGTTCCAAAAACACATTGCTGGGGATGGCTTCTCTCTTGGAGCCTATCTTTGCCAAATCATCAGCCGCTTGATTTTTCAGTTGGGGGATGTGATGAAGCTCTAACCCCTCGAATTTCTTCTCTAACTTTCTCACTGCGTTGCAATAACCGGTCATAGCTGGACTTCTGACGTCCCACTCTTTCATCACCTGATTAACCACCAAATCTGAGTCGCCATAGACCATGAGGCAACGGACGCCGAGTGAAATGGCCATGCGCAACCCATACAAAAGTGCTTCATATTCTGCTTCGTTATTGGAGGAATCAAAGTGAATCTGGAGAACATATCTGAGCTTATCTCCTCGGGGGGAAACCAATACTACCCCTGCACCGGAACCATTCAGCATCTTAGATCCATTGAAGAACATGGTCCAGTGCTCCGAGTGAACTTGAGTCGGAAGTTGCTGTTCGATCCACTCGGCGACGAAATCTGCAATTGCTTGGGACTTGATAGCTTTCTTTGCCTCAAACTTGATATCTAGGGGAAGAAGTTCAATCGCCCATTTGGCCACTCAACCAGTTGCATCTCTGTTGTGCAAAATCTCTGATAGTGGAGCATCGCTGACGACTGTAATGGAATGATTAGAGAAGTAATGTGCAACCTTCTTCGTGGTCATATAAATCCCATATACAAGCTTCTGGTAATGAGGATATCTTTGCTTTGAAGGAGTCAAAACTTCAGAAACATAATATACTGGGAGCTGAACTTTGAAGGCCTTTCCTTCTTCTTCCCGCTCGACCGTAAGTACTGTACTGACAACTTGTCCTGTGGCTGCAATGTAAATCAGCAAAGGCTCCTTGCTGATTGGGGCAGCAAGCACCGGCTAGGTGGAGAGCAGAGCTTTGAGCTCTGTAAACGCTGCATCAGCTTCTGGAGTCCACTCGAACTTGTCGCACTTCTTCATCAGTCGGTAAAGAGGCAATGCCTTTTCACCAGGGTGAGAGATGAATCGACTTAAAGCGGCCAAGCATCCTGTAAGCTTCTGGACGTCATGCACACACATAGGACGTTTCATCCGGAGTATAATACCAATTTTTTCAGGATTGGCATCGATTCCCCGTTCGGAAATGAGAAAACCGAGTAACTTCCCACCTGGAACTCCGAATGTGCACTTTGATGGATTGAGCTTGATGTCATACCTCCTGAGGTTGGCAAAGGTTTCAGCAAGGTCAGTCAGCAGGTCGGAACCCTTCCATGACTTGACCACAATATCATCCATGTATGACTCCACATTCCGACTGATTTGAGTGAGCAAACACTTCTGAATCATCCTCATGAACGTGGCTCCGGCATTCTTGAGGCCGAACGACATGGTGACATAGCAGAAGCACCCGGATGGAGTGATGAAAGCTGTTTTGATCTCGTCGGGCCCGTACAGACGGATCTGATGGTACCCGGAATAGGCGTCTAGAAAAGACAAACGCTCACATCCCGCAGTCGAGTCGACTATCTGGTCGATGCGGGGGAGAGGAAAATGATCTTTCGGGCAGGCCCGATTGATATGCTTGAAATCAATGCACATGCGAAGTGACTTGTCCTTCTTGGGGACCATGACAACATTGGCGAGCCACTCGGAGTGGTAAATTTCTCGGATGAACTCCGCTGCTAAGAGCCGAGCCACCTCCTCGCCAATGGCCTTCCTCTTCTGGACGGCGGACCGTCGAAGATGTTCTTTCACAGGGTTAAATTTTGGGTCGACTCGTAGACGGTGCTCAGCCGGCCCCCTGGGAAATCCAGGCATGTCAGCAGGCTTCCATGCGAAGATGTACCAGTTCTCACGGAGGAACTGGATGAGCGCTTCTTCCTATTTGGAGTCGACCGTCGTTGAGATGTGATTCGGAGCAGCGTTTGGATCGGTCGGGTGAATGTGAACTGCCTTCGTTTCACCGGACAACTGAAAAGCTGATTCTGAAGCAGGCTTCTTAGCTCGTAGCAACTCACTCGGATCTGCAGTCTTCTGATACTCTTGCAGCTCGACCACCGCCATCTGAGCGTCAGCAATCTTTGAGCCTTTCTGAAAACACTCTTCTGCTTTCTTCTGATTGCCTGTAACAGTGATCACAGCTTTGGGACCAGGCATCTTAAATTTGAGATACACATAACATGGTCGAGCCATGAAGCATGCATAAGCTGGCCTGCCCAAAATAGCGTGATAAGCACTTTGGAAATCCACAACTTCGAAAGTCAACTTTTCCTTGTGGTAATTCTTGGAATCACCGAAAACCACATCAAGAGCAATTTGGCCGAGTGACTCGGCTTTCTTCCCAGGAATGACTCGATGGAAACTCATGTTACTAGTACTGAGCCTGGACATCGAAATGCCCATCCCCTTCAATGTTTCTGCATATAGTATGTTCAAACCGCTGCCTCCATCCATCAGGACTTTGGTTAGTTGAGTGCCTTCGACAACTGGGTCGACCACCAGAGCTTGCCTCCCAAGGGTGGCAATGTGCGTAGGATGATCAGACTGGTCAAATGTGATGGCAGTCTGCGACCACTTCAGATAATTGGGTGTTGCCGGAGCAACCATATTTACCTCACGGTTAATAACCTTCAGTCGACTTTTGCTCTCAACATCAGCAAAAATCATCAGGGTGGAATTGACCTGGGGGTACCCATCGTCACTATCTTCCTTGTCCTCAACTTTGTCCGACTCCTTTTCCTTATCTTTGGACTGCTTGCCCTGAAACTGCTGGATCAGAAGCCGACACTGTCGAGTGGTATGCTTTGGGTAAATGATTTTACCCTCTTCATCTTTCTTGGTGTGGATGTGACACGGTAGATCCAAAACATCATTTCCATCTTGGTCTTTAACTTTCTTGGGGTTCCAAGGTCCTTTGGGTTTTCCCTTAAATTTTCCCTGGGTTACGTCCAGGGCCTCCCCAGGAGCGGCTGGCTCGGCTTTCCGCTTCAGTTTCCGACTGGAATTTCCTCCGGTTTCCTGGGCGACTGCTTTATGCTTGCCACTCCGGAGTCGATCCTCATCTTCACCATTAGCATATTTGGTGGCAATCTCCATCATCCGATTCAAAGACATCTCTCCGGTTCGACCGAACTTCAGATTCAATTCTCTGTACTTAACGCCTTCTTTAAAGGCACAAACTGCTTGATGATCTGGTACATTTTCAACTGTGTGATGCAATGTGATCCACCTCTGGATGTAATCCCTCAGAGTTTCATTCGGTTTCTGCGCGCAAGACCGCAATTCCGTAAGGCCTGCAGGTCGCTTGCATGTTCCTTCAAATGTGGTGACAAACACTCGGGAGAGATCCTCCCAAGTGTAAATGCTGTTGGGTGCTAACTTATTCAGCCACGCTCTGGCCGAGCCTTCTAACATGAGAGGCAAGTGCTTCATGGCTACCTCATCATTCCCACCGCCAATCTGGACAGCCACGCGGTAATCTTCGAGCCAAGTATCGGTCTTGGACTCACCGGTGAACTTACTAACTCCAGTCGCCAACCTGAAGTTGGGAGGAATTACAGCGGCTCTGATGGCTCGACTGAAACACTCCGGCCCTGAAACATATACTCTCCTACTGGTAGGCGCATCTCTATCATGGCCTTCTCGGTGAGCTCTATTCCCGCCGACCAAACCTTGAACGAGAATGGATCTCGCATCAAAGCCTGGTTCCCTGGGGTCGACTCGAATTCTCCGCCCAACACTATGAGGGCGTTTGTCATCCTGCTGTCGAGGCACATATGATCCACTCCTCGGGGGAGGGGTTGGCACTCGACGTCGATCATCGCGATCGAATCGGTGATCATACTGCTCATTCCTTCTGTACTGATCACGCCGGTCTCCACGTCCCTCATGCCTCGGAGGCAATCTTGGGCTGTGAGCCGACTGGATTGTATCCGCTGCAACGGATCGACTGTGGATCCTACTCCGCGACTGAGAAACAGCGGAATTCTGGTCTCCCGCTACCCGGAGCAACGCTCTGATTTGCAACAAGCCTCTGCCAGCCTCTGGCTGTGAGGGCTGAATCGACTCTGCTATACGGGCTGCAGACGCCAAATTCTGAATCAGAGTACGATATACCTACGGGGGCGGAAAGAGTTGACGTCGACTGGATTCTGGAGCCCGTTGACGCGCTCGCTCATCGAGTATTCGCTGGAGATTCTCCAGTCGAGTGCGCTCGGCCAAGTTAGCCAAGCGCGCGTCCTCCAAGGCTTGGGCCTCGGGGGTTTCTCCAACGATAAGAGTGTGGAGTGCATCCATGTTCCGGCGGCAAAGCTCCTCCCGCTGCAATGACGTGAGAGGCTTGGGGAGATACTCCTCGTGAGGACACGACGGGTTGCCCCCATCCGCGCCTCCGTCAGCGCGTAGGAAACCGGGAGGACTGCGTGGCCCATCGATCACCAGAACCTCTGCAGCTGGGTCACTGCTGTCACATTCGGATGCGGTCTCTGCGGAGCCAGTCGACAGGTCGTAGAGGGATTCGTCGGGCTCGATTGCTGCGACAAGTGGAGTGACCGACTGGCGGGCCACCGCATGTCTCACCCACCTCTGAAGCCTCGACCGACCGGAGCGCTTGCACCAACGAGAAACAGGGCGGGGAGATGCCATAGGAGCCGACCGATATTGGGTCGATGGCTGCCGCAGGAGGACACCACGGACGCATGCGCGAAAGTACGTCGCCCCGCGGACGGGGAGCGCGTCGACGTCGAGTGGAGCCTCCTGAAGCCAAGCGGAGTCATCGGCGATGAACGTGAGCGCGCCGAGACGGATCTCGCAGCCCTCGACCAAAGCTCCGCCTGAAACCATGATCAAAGAGATCGGAAAAAATCGCAACTTCTCAAACTAGGCGCTAAGACTCCTAGCCCCACGGTGGGCGCCAACTGTCGTGGTTCTAACTCTGACAGTGATGTAGGGGGGTATGTATGGAGAGGCTAGATCTTAGCTATGGAGGAGTTGTAAGCACACGAGGATTACGAGTTCAGGCCCTTCTCGGAGTAAGTAACAGCCCTACGTCTCGGTGCCCAGAGGCGGTCGACTGAATTACGTGTGTGTGAATAACAGGGGTGCGAACCCTTGATACTGAGGAGGGGGGTGGCTTATATAGAGTTTGCCAGGCCCCTCCAGCCCTCAGTAATGCAGGGTTTAAAGTACATTAAGACTGGGGGTTACTGGTAACGCCCCTAATAAAGTGCTATGATGACCATAAAAGCTACTTAATGACCGACCGTTTGCGTGCAGGGTGACTTTAGATCTCCTGGCCGTCGAGTGGTTGGATCTTGGTCGAGTGATTTCTTCGTGGTCGAGTGTCTTGAGTCCGTCGAGTGGGATACCTCCAAGTCGATTGAAAGGTGACTTCTTCTAGGGATGTCCTTGGGTTGGGGACTTAGGACAGGTCCATGCCCCTACCCTAGGTACATAGCTTCATCACCTGACACTCATGCCACTCGTTGTACATCCCCGGAACCTTCCCTTTGTACACGACATAGCACTTCCATCTCGCCATCAAGAAACTAGGTCCCTGTTAGAGATGCATGTTCATGAAGAGGATGTACAATCATATATATGCGACAAAATATACTAGAGAAACATTGAAAAAGAAAGGGTTAGCAACTAGATGCAACATACAGTATGCAAATTAATTAACTAGAGGTATGGAGGTCATCGTACGCAAACTAACAAAGTGGCGTTACACAAGTTCGGCAGGGACCGTGGACATCACAAAGTTTCATCGCTACAAAAATTATACAAGTTCAACTGACACATATCATCATCATCGGCATCATAAATCACTAGAAGTTCCATCCTTCCATATCATCGAGGATGGACCCTAGCTTCTTGAATGGCATGAGGTCTAGAGGTTGCACGCCTATGCGAGTTCGGACGTCAGCTCGCGATATAGGGCTGTGGTAGAACATCCCCTTCTCATCGACGACTTCTTTCATGATGATCGTCGCAATGTCGCTTTGGATGTGAAAGAAGTCATCTCTAAGTTTATAATCCGCTTCTCCATGAGATTCTAGCCACTTGTGGATATGATCATCATTTATGCTTCTCATACGAAGCTTTTGGTGATCCGTGTTGAACTGAATCATGAGATGGACAATGTAGAATCCATCCTTCTTGCTTGGTTTTGGGACATGGATGCAGGAGAAGTTAGTTTTATGCGCGGAACCCATCTTCTTGTTCCTTTGTTTCCTGATCTGCATGTGGCCACCTCTAATGCTGAAACCTTGGAGAGCATCATCTAGAATATTCATTATGTGGGTGTAGTCTTTTTTCTTGTAGTCTCTGGAAGGGTCAAAATACACGGCGTGGGAGACTTGCGGGTAAAGAATGATAAGGACGGCGCGCCCGTTGCTGCGGGGAAAAGACACCTCAAATTATTCCTCATATGAGAGAGAAGGAATGATTGAAATGTACGAAAGGGTTGTCCGGAACTGACTTACTTTGGATGATAAGGCACGAGGACCATTTCCCGGTCCTTATTCTGTACCATGAAGTTTTGGAGGTACTCCCTAGCAGTTTCACACTCAAAGTCGCCGAGACTCAAGAAAGACTCGTGCATGTAGTACGGATCCGCCACACAGATTTGCGAGACTTCTTCACTCTTCATGACGGAGCTCATATGTAGTGTAAAAAGGCGGACGATTGTAAAATCGAGCCGTCTTTTCAGAAACAACTCAAAGATATGGTCAAACCGTAGGAAGAACACCTCCGTGGGCCGTGTGTCGACGTAGCACTTCCCCTCAGGCACATGAGCTGCGTATGACGGATATCCTGGATCCTTTGAGGCTAGTAGGCTTTTCTCAGTCGACAGCACATGGTCGTGAAGTCTCCTGAGATCCCCTAATAGTGCCTCCAGCGGTTTCAGCGGTAGCATCGGCTCGCCCGTGAGATGGAACATGGCCGCACCTTTCACGGGTACACGCTCTTCAGAATGCATCGTCTGGCTGCTTTGTGCTCTGGCTTGTTTGGAGGCAGTTATCTTCCCCGATCTCTTCCTCTCCTTTTTCTTGGGCACACCTTCCAGACCCTTCCTTAACCCCTGCCCCAGGGTTCCCGGGCTAAGCACTGTACGACCCCCGGCTAGTTGAGCCTGTGTTGAGGCGACATCTTCAGGCGTGTCCTGTGAGGAATTCATGAAGAGAGACTTTTTGCAATCCTTCCAACAACCTTCCTACCCGGGCATATCATCCATATCCTCATTAGCATGTTGATAGCCCAATTCGTCATATGGTTGACTCATCATATCTATGCCACAGTCATACGTGTTTGTATTGAGGAAACCCATAGGGTCGACCTCCGTCTCATCATCAATTCTCTGTTCTACAAGACTGATTACATCAGCCAGTACTATTGCACCCCCTTCATCATGTCGTCCGCCACTCTCACTCGGCACTAAAGGAGCTAGTAATTGCGTAGGCGGGGTGGTGGTCTCCGCACATGCTTGTTGATGTGTGGTTATTGGTGTGCTCTCGGCCGACTCCAGACGAATAAGATTCTTCGGCCATAGAAGCACCCAACCCTTGCAGTCTCCAATCCGTGGCGGGGTCTCGTCGTCCTCTCCCACAGGATATACCGGAGGAGGCAAGTTCTCATGCCCGGATTTCACACTGGACAAGTTAACCCTGAAGTGCCCAGCGGGGACCGGCTGGTTGTGGAACGTGGGTTGCATGGGGTTCATTATCATCCCCTTTCCCACGTCCACCTTCTGGCCTTTGATCAAGTAGAGTATGGTGCACGGGGTTTCTTCGCCCTGCAAACACATATGTCTGTGGTGTAAAACATCCGAAAGGCAATGAAAATGGAATATTCTATATATATATATGTTGGTGCGACATGTAATTACTGTGACGGCGTCGAGCTCAGCCAAAGACGACGGCCCACCTAGCGCGCCAGAGACTGAGGACGGGCTGCTATGAGCGGGAGCGACCGCGAGAGGATGCCCGGTTGCGTGAGCAAGTGATGGTGCGATGTTGTTGTTGTTCATGGAGTTGCTCCCGACGAAACTGGGCATCGGGAAATCATGTACCGTCTTGTCTGGATTTTCTTTCGTCCAGTTGATGATAGCTGGAACCAAGTTAGTAGCGAAATCATTTCTGCAGGCAGTTACAGCTGCATTGACTGCCTGCTGTAGCAACTCATTTTTCTCCTCGGCTATTTTTTCCGCATCCTCAGCTACTTTTTTCTCGACCACAAGCTTCACCTTCGCGTCGATGTCTGCCTGACTAAACTTCTTTTTCTACTTCTTGGCCTCTAGGCCCTCGTTGTAAAACACCTTCCACGTGGCGCCGTCTCCAGCGCCGTGCACACGACCATATTGCGGCCGCTGGCCCAAAGGTAGTCCCTTAAGTTCGTTCAAGGCCCGGTTGAGAGGGGTGTCCCACTTTGGCCTCGTCGGAGAAGTAGGGCTTTCGGCTGCAAGCTGGTGATGCTTCTCCAATAGTCTAATCAATTTTCTCGTGATCTAGTCCGTGTAAAAAACCTTTTTCTCCTTGTCCCACTTGTAGCGGGCCCTGATGAAGTCACGCTCCAAGGGGTTGGTGAACTTCGCGAAGGGGTCTGGGAGACCCGCGGCCTCACGTTCCGCGTCCTCCTTATCCCATATGGGCCTTTTACCGAGGTAGCCACGGCTTCCGAGGCGATGCTTCCCCATGTTCCTTTGCTGAAGGCTCTTGAATTTCGCAGCCTTAGCCTTGGCTGCCTCGGTAGCGCAAGTGTCCTTGAACTTTTCGAACTCCTCTTCCGTAAGTGTCGGATTGTCCTCCAGAATCTTGGACAGGGGTTCGTCAGCCTCAATAGCTTGTTTCACCCTCCCTTTCTAAGAGGCCAAATCATTGATAAACCTGCCCATGGCGTGATTGTTAATCTTTTTCATCTTCGGATCATCCCACGGTTGTTCTATGTTATCATCCCGGTCGGGGAACTTGAATCTCTTGTGCAACTTTGTTAGGAGAAACTGCGTCAAATGTTCTTTACTCCTTAAGTCATCGTCGTTGATGCCCGCGCATTCCCATAGGATGCATCCTAATTGGTTCCCATAGCACTTGCGAGGTTCTTCCGGCTCTAATGGCTCAAACTTGCCAGGTGCCATCTTTGTGATCACAAGTCGTCCAATCCCTTGTTTGTTAGGTTTTCATATCCTCTGCTTCTTATGCTTCCTCTTTTTGGTAGCGGCATCGGCGCCGGTACCTTTCCCGCCGGTATCTTCCCCGCCGGTACCTTCCCCGCCGGTCTCGGCGCCGCCATCGGTGCCGCCGCCGTCGGTGTCGATGTCAGCGTCAGTACCATCATCAAGGCCAACCTGCAAACATTGCTTAGCAGTCAAATAGTCGAGGTACTCTTGTTCACCCTCATAATCCATCTCGTCTGCATCTTGGTCAGAAGGCCCAGTTTCTTCATTGTTTGACATGTTTCCTATGATTAAGTGTCCTCGTTTATTTCTAAAAGTATGAATAAATGAGAAATGACATAAAAAAGAAATCTACGTGCCAGCACTCGATATGCCAACTATGTAGCACAAATCATGCCTTTATTCATGGCAAATTTCGGCATGACCTTTGCTAAAAAATGGACATATCGAGCGCCTGAAATTCACCAAAACAGAAACGAATCAACATTCCGGCGTAACATAGGCCACTCGGATCATTTACCAAAATTGAACCAAAACATCACATGTCAAAATGACATGTTCAAATTCCAAACATGACATGTCCAAAACATGACATATCCACATATCACATGTCCAGTTGAAATTTGCATATAAATTTAGCCTACCTAAATTTGCTTTAACAAGGGATGTTGATTTGGACAATTACTTAAATGCTGCCTTTTCTTTTAACTACAATTGCTTAACCCTAAATTTCTGTCCTATTTTAAAACCTAGCTAAATTCATAACTAAATAGATAACCTAATTAACCTACTACCCTAACTAAAACCTAAGTAAATTAACCGAAGAACCCTAGCTAGCAGAGAGAGAGGGGGGTCTATAGAGGGTGCAGGGGCGAGGAGGCAGGCCCGACGACAGCCGAGGTTGGGAGGGGAGGAAGCAGAGGAGGGAGGCGAGGGCCGACGGGTCGGGGGCAAGCGCGCCGGGGTCAGGGGCGAGCGCCGGGTCGGGGACGAGCGCCGGGGTCGGGGGCGAGCGCCAGGGTCAGGGGCGAGGGCCGGGTCGGGGGCGAGTGCCGGGGCCGGGTCGAGGGCGAGCGCCGACCGGGGTTGGGGGCGAGCGCCGGGGCCGAGTCGGGGGCGAGCGCCGGGGCGCGGCGGTGCGACGGGGGATAGAGTGGGGATTTGGGGGGAAAAGAGGCGGGATGAAGCAAGGAGAGTGAGAATTTTGGGTTAAGTGGACGTAGCTGTAGCACGTTTAGACAAAACGCGCTGCTACTACCTTCACTAGCTGTAGCAGTTTAGATAAAACACGCTGCTACTACCTTCACTAGCTGCAACGGTTTAGATAAAACGCGCTGCTACTACCTTCACTAGCTATAGCGGTTTTATAAGGAAATCGCTACTGCTAGCTTGACTGTAGCTGTTTTATAAGGAAATCGCTACTGCCAGTTTTCCTTTTTCTTTTCCTTTATTTTCTCCCACTTTTATTTCCCAAGAGCAGTGAACAAAGGGAAGGCGATATATATTGCATCATTTGACGGTTAAATATGTATACAAAATAGGAACATATATATTACATCATTGGACCCATCAATAATAATGGCTAAGTGTGTATACAAAATAGGAACATATATATATATATATTACATCATTTGGCCGATAACATATGGTTCCTTAGCGCTGACGTTTTCGTTTTTGAGTCAGCTTCTTTCCCTTCTTGTTCGTCGAAGAATAATTGAGCCCCTCATTGTGA
Organism: Triticum urartu; assembly: GCF_003073215.2. Lineage (NCBI taxonomy): Eukaryota > Viridiplantae > Streptophyta > Magnoliopsida > Poales > Poaceae > Triticum > Triticum urartu. The sequence continues at coordinate 409,220,343 of NC_053025.1, forward strand.
CTTTGCCTTTTCCATGGAGTACGATTTTTCTTAGGTAATGTAGTATTGATTCTTCTTTTGACGTATACTTCATCATCATCGTCATCTTCCCTCATTGGGTTGCCGTACTGATCATAGTCTTCCTCGTTGGCGACTCCATCCATTCCAATGATGTTCCTTTTGCCTCTCCGCACAACAACATGACTAAGATTACATGGGTCAGTTATGAAGAAGCATTGTGTCACGTGCTTAGCGTGTACCCATGGCTCGTTTTTGGCGATAGCGTTCACAGTAGCGCTCTTGGCGTCGGGTATAGTCATGGTAGTGAAAATCCAGTTTTCTCTTTCAACATTCTTAGCCCATCTGACACGGAACATCGTCATGTTGTGCAATCCAGAGTAGTCAAGCTCCCAGATCTCCTCGACCCTTCCATAAAATCGTTCAGTTGCGCCGTTGTCGCTGCCGGTCATGCATTCCATCGTCACCCTTGAGTTCTGATCATCACTGTCCATATCTTTGGCCGCCATGTAGAACATGTATCCATTGATATCATATGCCTGATAGGTTACGAGGTTGGGCGAGGGGCCATGTGCTAAGGCGTATATGAGCAATCCGTCCTTAGAGCCCTCCTCCGGGGGATTAGCAATAATATGCTCTTTGAACCAATGCAGGAAAGTGGAATTGTGCTCTCTAGTAATTTCAGCGTCCGTCCTGCATATCCCTCGGTCACGATACTTCTTTGCGATAATTTCTTTGTGCAGTGCCACGAAAGGATCTACCTCGTCTAGGTGTTGTAGCACTACCAAGTTTGCTCTGTCAAAGTCGCTGCGTCGATCTGAGTATGCCACGTGCAGTTCCTTGCGACCGTTGCAGTGACCTTCTCCTTCAAGCCTCCCATCGTGCTTGTTGACGGGCAAACCAACACTAACACCAGGCGGCTGGTCTGTGCCATATAGAAAATTCTCACAGAAAGAGATGCACCCTTGTGTCACATAGCCCTGGATGATGCTTCCATCCGGACGGGACATGTTACGAACAAATCCTTTGATGATCCCATTCATCCTCTCAAACGGCATCATGTTTTGCAGGAATGACGGCCCCAGGTCTATTATGTCATCCACAATATGGACACACAGATGCACCATCACGTCAAAGAACGTGGGCGGGAAGTACATCTCAAGCTCATTCAGTATCACAACGATCTCTTCCTGTAGCCTTTGGAGCTGCTTCACGCTGATCGACTTTCGAGAGATGATGTCGAAAAAGTTGCAGAGACCAATAAGCGTGTCACAGACGTGCTTGTCCATTATCCCTCTAAGGGTAACAGGTAGTATCTGCGTCATCATCACATGACAGTCATGGGACTTCATCCCGCTGAACCATTTCTTGTCCGTGTCTAGATATATGTTTATCTTGCCACAGTAACCGGAACTAACTTTGACTCTGGTAAGGCACTTAAAGAATTGATGGATCTCATCCTGACTTAAGGTGAAGCAAGAAGGGGGGCAATAATCCTCTTTCTTTATTTTCTTGCCCTTCTTCTCCCGTGCCTCTGTCTCCGTCTCTGTCTCGTCTGACATTTTACGGGGCGGCATGTGCAGATCTTCCCTGTTTTTCAAATCTTGCAAGTCTTTTCTTGCCTTCGGACCATCCTTGGTCTTATCAGGCATGTTCATCAGTGTTGCAAGAAAGATCTCAAGGACATTCTTACAGATATGCATTTGATCAAGGCAATGAGGTGTATCGAGTTTGTGCCAGTACTCCAAGTCCTAGAACACAGACCTCGTATTCCATACCTTCAGCAGCGGCTCTGGCGCCATTCTCATCGTCTTTCCCGGCGCGGGGCACTCCTTCCAATTTTTCAACAACTCATCGATTTCGGCACCGCTCCGCTTACGTGGAGGTCCTCGATGCTCAGCGTGACCATTAAATAGATCTCCACGGTTTCTCCATGGGTCATCCTGTTCGAGCCATCTTCGATGCCCCATGTACACGATTTTCCCAAACCCGCCATCTTTCCTTGACATTAGCTGCTGAGACGTCGTATCATCCATGCACTGCGTGCATCCGCAATATCCATGGCACACCTGGCCTGCCACATATCCGTAACCAAGATAGTCCTGCACTTTCGTGATCAGCACGGCTCTCATGTTGAAATACTCGCCTTTGCTGGCGTCCCATGTCTTGGCCGGTGTTTTCCATAACGTGTCTAACTCCTCTTGAAGTAGCCCCAGATACAAATTAATATTATTTCCTGGTTGTTTCGGCCCTTGAATAAGCATGCTCATGTGAATGTACTTCAATTTCATGCACAACCAGGGGGGAGGTTGTACATCCATACAAACACGGGCCATGTGCTATGGTTGGTGTTCTGGTTGCCAAACGAGATCATGCCATCGGTACACGTGCCGAGCACGATGTTCCTTGCATCACATTCAAAATACCGTTAGAAGCTGTTCAACGCTCTCCACTGGCTTCCATCCTTGACGTGTCTCAGCTTCGGATCATCTCCATCGTCGGGCTTCTTCCTCTCCGCATGCCAGCGCATTAGCTTTGCTTCCTTGGGATCTACAAAATACCTCTGGAGACGGGGAGTGATCGGTAAGTACCATACCACTTTCTGGGGACATTTCTTCCCGGCCTTCTTGTATCGAGAAGCATTGCACACCGTACAACATGTTTTTTCCGCGTGCTCCTTCTGATAAATTATGCAATCGTTGATGCATGCATGGTATCTGACGTGTGGCAGATCAAGAGGGCACACGATCTTCTTGGCCTCATCAACACTACTAGGACATAGATTACCCACGGGAAGAACATCCTTTAGGTACTTGAGATGCTCATCGAGGCTAGTGTCGGTCCATTTGTTTTTAGCCTTCGTCTTCAGGAGTTGGAGCATGAAACTCAAGCGGGTCACCTCAGGATTGCAAACATCATACAATGGAGTGTTTGAGTCTACCACCAGTTGCTCCAACTTAGCCTCCTCTCTAGAAGCAGCTCTCTCAGTACTCGTCTCCTTGCGAAGCAATGCTTGAACATGAGGGTCCCGCACGATTGAACTTAGTACCGACGAACTCTGCTGCGTGGAGTCCATGTTGTTCTCTCCGCCGCCATGTCCGGCCCCTTCTCCGCTGCCATGTCCGTCCCCTTCTCCGCCGCCATGTCCATCCCCTTCTCCACTGCCATGGCCGGCCTCTTCCCCGCCGCCATTATCGATCATCTCTTCGTCTTGCCCCGTGTCATCATTGTCTGCCCCGTCGGCATCCTCAACATCGTCATCCTCATCTTCAATTATCCATCGAGTATAGCCATCCATGAAACTAGTCATGAGCAGGTGCGCTTCGACACGACCATCGTCATGGGGGTCGAGCCAAACTATTCCTTTGCATTTTCGACACGGACATAAAACCTCTGTCCGGTTATTTTCTTTCATGTCCTGCACCGCCGACCGCAACCACCTGTCCACCATCGTTCCACTGACCACCGTCAACTCTGCATGGTAATAATAAACAAATTGATTATAAAAATGCGTGCATGCATCAAACTCATACAAAAATTTAGCATGACCTTCCTTAAAAATAGGACATATATAGATCTAGAGTTTGCCCGGAATTCGCCGAAACGGAAATTAATCGACATTTCGGCAAAACATAGGCAACTCAAAAGCACAATTTGGCATCAACTCATGCCACACACACAATTTCCATAAACATATCACACCCACATAAACATATTTCCATTTTGCAAAAGCATGAAATTTTAATCACCTATATCTCGAGATTGAGCACATGGTGGAGATGATGATGTAGGGAGATCAAAAGTGCACAAAGCTCTTCTTGACAAAGATAGATCTAGTTAGGGGGCAAATAGGTCACTTAACTAAATACTACATCTACCTAGCTACCTAATTTGGGAGGAGACAACTTCAACTAGTGGAGGGGGAAGGAAAAAGAGAAAGGAGATGCATTAATGGAGGTGGTGTAGTTAGGTAGGAGTAATGAAGAGAGAGAAAGGTAGGTAGAAGAGGGAGAGTAATGGTAGAGAAGTATTGATGAAGAAGAAGAGTGAGAGTGGGAGAGGTAGGGGAAAGGGAGAGGAGGGGGAGGGGGAGGGGGAGGGTGGGGAAAAGGTGGTGGGTGCGGATTAGCAGTAGCGCGGGACGTAAAATGCGCTGCTGCTAAGAAAGTAGCAGCAGCACGCTTTCGGTACAAGCGCTACTGCTAACCGGGACCAAAAGTGTGCCCCATTTGAAAATTAGCAGCAGCGACCTCAGAAAAATCGCGCTACTGCTACAGCTATAGCAGTAGCGCGGCTCGCGGCACCGCGCTGCTGCTAAATGGAGTTGGGTGGGCACTGTCGGTCCATATTTGTAGCAGCGCGGGTTACGCCGAGCGCGCTACTGCTAAGCACTTGTCAGTAGCGGGTTTTCCACACCCGGGCTACTGCTAATGAGCAGCAACGCTCCTTTTTGAGTCACGATGCTGCTAAGATTCTGTGTATAGGGTTTTCCCTAGTAGTGTATCTATATTCAACTGGACATATGTGCCTAGATCTTTCCTCACCACATGATGCTTGCCAAAAGAGAAAAATAAAAGGAATAGAGGGAAAACTTTGACTCTTTGCATAAAATTAAAAGATAGGCCCTTCGCAGACGGAGGCAGTGGTTGTCATGCGCTTATTTGTTTGTATGCTCAATCCCTTAGTCCAAGAGAATGTCACATTGTATTGCCCCTTAAGATGACAACCTTTATTATGCAATCTGTTGCTTTTATTCTTTGTCATCCAAGTTCGTACAACGCTCAATTTTCTCTTACACTAAATGATCTCACACTTTTAGAAGCAATTTTTATTGCCTTTTTGCACCGATGACAACTTACTTGAGGGATCTTGCTCAATCCCTAGGTAGGTATGGTGGACACTTGAAAAAGATTTGGGTTTAAGGGTTTTTGGATGCACAAGTAGTATCTCTACTTAGTACATAATTTTTGGCTAGCAAAGATAGGGGCAAAGCGACACATGTTAAAGGATCTATGCCAATATGAATTCTATGTGAATATAAACAAACATAAAGCATTAAGTTGTCTTCCTTGTCCAAAGTCAACAATTTTGGAATATAATATTTTAATGAGGGCTGACAATCACAAAAGATTTCTAGGATAGTATATCTATATGTGAATCTTCTCTTCCCTTATTAATTCTTTCATGAGTTGCATCATTGACCAATGCTATTTTTGTCAATCTCTAATAAAATTTTCTACTTATAATTTTCCTTATGTGGTGCTATCACCTACCATAGGATTAGTATATAATCTTCTCATTATTTATTTCCTTTCTTCATTTTCTTTCTTTCTTATTTCTTTTCTTTATTGGCAACATGAAAGTAAATAAAGCAAAAACTCAAACTAACTTTATTATATAACTTGCACACGATTACAAGGATAGATCACTAAGCAAACTCTCGAAGAAAAAGGATCGAACTAAACTTTTATTCATATAAAGCAAAAGGATCGAACTAAAGTAACTAAAGGCAAAAAGATAGTAGGATGATACGATATCGGGGCCCCTCCCCCAAGCTTGGAGGAAGCCAAGGGGAGTGCCCATACCCGATACTCAATTCTCCTTCAGTGGTCCACCATCATGAGAGGAGGAGTAAGTCTCACGAGTCCTGCAACTAGCAGCCAAACTCATACCATTAAACTTGGCCTCATATTCAAAGACTTGGTTTTGAAGATCATAGATCTGGCTTTGGAGGAAGTTGATTTGTTCGTTGAAGATGAAGATGATGTCCTTCATGGGCTTTCCATCCACCTTGAGATCACGAGAAAGGTCCGTGATCATGAGGTGATTGGCATTGAGCCCATGCTCCACCATCCCCTTACACCGGAAGACGTCTTGCTCCACAGCCTCAAGCCTGGCCTCCACGGTTCCCGTCCCCTTGGGATAAGGCACATCATGGAGGTGAAGCACCCACTCATGCATATGGATGACTTGAGGGTGCTGCACCACCTCCCGCAGATATGGGTTGATGACGTTCTTGAAGAACTTGTCCTTAAGGGGGGGGGGGGGGTTGAGGAGGCCATGGTAGATGGGATCTGATAAAAAACAACAAGGAAAAAGAAACAGAGGAATTCTTCGTGATACAGTGATCAATAGGTTCGGGAAGTATATATAGATATTTTATCTTGGGGGACAAGTACATGGTAGAAAACAGAGTACGGAAGGTGTCCCAGGTGGGCACAACCCACCTGGGCACGCCAAGCAAGCCTGGCGCGCCCTGGTGTCTTGTGCCCACCAGGGGACGCTTCTTGGAAGTTTTGTTATTTCCAAAATTTTAAAATATTCCAAAACTGATAAAAAAATATTTTTGTGGATTTTTCGGAGTCCGTTTACTTACCATATCATGTACCTTCTTAATTTCACGATTCTGGAGTGTTCCGGAAGGACTCTTTTATGTGTTCTTCTGGTGTCATAGTTTGGATAATATTACTTTCAACATTAATAGGCGTACCTGAGATATAATGCTTTATTCGTTGCCCATTGACAACCTTCGGGTTAGTACCTTCAGAGTTATTTATTTTTATGGCTCTAGACCGGTAAACCTCCTCGATGACATATGGGCCTTCCCATTTCGAGAGGAGCTTTCCTGCAAAAAATCTAAAACGAGAGTTGTACAGAAGAACATATTCTCCAAATTTAAACTCATGCTTCTGAATTCTTTTGTCATGCCATCTTTTAACCTTTTCTTTGAATAATTTTGCATTCTCATAAGCTTGGGTTCTCAATTCATCTAATGAGCTAATATCAAATAACCTCTTTTCACCAGCAAGTTTGAAGTCATAATTGAGTTCTTTAACTGCCCAATATGCTTTATGTTATAACTCAAGAGGCAAATGACAAGCTTTTCCATAAACCATTTCATAAGGAGACATACCCATAGGGTTTTTATATGTTGTTCTATAAGCCCAAAGTGCATCATCTAATTTCTTAGACCAATTCTTCCTGGACCTATTAACCGTCTTTTGCAAAATTAATTTTATTTCTCTATTGCTAAGTTCAACTTGACCACTAGACTGAGGATGATAGGGTGATGCAATTCTATGGTTAACGTCATACTTAGCAAGCATTTTACGGAAAGCACCATGAATAAAGTGTGAACCACCATCAGTCATTAAATATCTAGGGACTACAAACCTTGGGAAAATAACTTCCTTAAGCATTTTAATAGAGGTGTTGTGATCAGCACTACTAGTTGGAATAGCTTCTACCCATTTAGTAACATAATCAACAGCAACCAAAATATGTGTATACCCATTAGAGGAAGGAAAAGGTCCCATGTAATCAAATCCCTAAACATCAAATGGTTCAACAGCAAGAGAATAATTCATAGGCATTACTTGATGCTTACCAATATTACCTATTCTTTGACACTCATCACAATATAAGAAGAACTTATGGGCATCCTTGAAGAGAGTAAGCCAATAAAATCTAGATTGCAATACCTTGTGACCAGTTCTATCTCCAGCATGATGCCCTCCATAAGACTCAGAGTGACATTTTCGTAGGATTTGTCCCTGTTCATGCTCAGGTACACAACGTCTAATGATACCATCAACTCCTTCTTTATAAAGATGTGGGTCATCCCAAAAGTAATGTCTTAAATCATAAAAGAATTTTTTATTTTGCTAGTATGTAAAGCTAGGCGGTAAATATTTAGCAACAATGTAATTAGCATAGTCACCATACCAAGGAGTGCTATGAGCAAAATTTATTGCAACTAACTGCTCATCAGGAAAACTATCATCAATAGGTAGTGGGTCATCAAACACATTTTCAAGCCTAGACAAATTATCAGCTACAGGGTTCTTAGCTCCTTTTCTATCAATGATATGTAAATCAAATTCTTGTAACAAGAGAACCCAACGAATAAGTCTTGATTTAGCATCTTTCTTTTCCATAAGATATTTAATAGCAGCATGGTATGTGTGAATAGTTACTTTGAAATCAACCATATAAGGTCTAAATTTATCACAAGCAAACACAACTGCTAAAAATTCTTTTTTAGTAGTAGCATAGTTTCTTTGAGCACTGTCTAGAGTTTTACTAGCATAATGAATAACATTTAGTTTCTTATCAAATCTTTGTGCTAGAACAACACCAACAGCATAATCACTAGCATCAAACATATTTCAAAAGGCAAGTTCCAATCAGGTGCTTGAACAATAGGTGCAGATATTAAAGCTTTCTTGAGTGTTTCAAAGGCTTCGAGACAATCATCATCGAAAACAAAAGGAATATCCTTTTGCAAAATATTAGTAAGAGGACTAGAAATTATAGAAAAGTCTATGATAAATCTCATATAGAAACCAGCATGACCAAGGAAACTACAAATACCTTTGATGTCCTTAGGACATGTCATTTTCTCAATTGCATCAATTTTAGCTTGGTCCACTTCAATGCCTCTTTCGGAAATGTTATGATCCAAGACAATACCTTCATTAACCATAAAGTGGCACTTCTCCTGATTCAAGGCAAGATTTGTTTGTTCACATCTCTGCAAAACTCGCTCAAGATTGCTTAAACAACCATCAAAAGAATTCCCATAAATAGAAAAGTCATCCATGAAAACCTCAACAATCTTTTCACAAAAGTTAGAGAATATAGTAGTCATACATCTTTGAAAGGTAGCAGGTGCATTACATAAACCAAAAGGCATACGTCTATAAGCATAAGATCCAAACGGACAAGTAAAAGTAGTCTTTTCTTGATCAGGTTGAGAAACATGTATTTGTGAAAAGCCAGAGTATCCATCTAGGAAGCAAAAGTGTGTGTGCTTAGATAATCTTTCAAGCATTTGATCAATAAAAGGCAAAGGGTAATGATCTTTTCTAGTTGCTTTGTTTAATTTTCTGTAATCAATTACCATTCTATAGCCTGTAACAATTCTTTGTGGAATAAATTCATTTTTATCATTAGGAACAACAGTAATACCTCCTTTCTTTGGGAGACAATGAACATGACTTACCCATCTACTATCAGCTATAGGATAGATTATACGTGCTTCCAGAAGTTTTAAGATTTCTGTTCTTACGACTTCCTTCATTTTTGGATTCAACTGACGTTGGTGATCAACAACGGGTTTAGCATCAGGTTCCATATAAATTTTGTGCTGACATAGAGTGGGACTAATGCCCTTTAAATCATCAAGAGTATATCCAATAGCAACCTGGTGCTTCCGTGAACTTCCAATAATCTTTCTTCTTCATGTTCTGAAAGGTTAGCACTACTAATAACAGGATATATCTTCTTTTCATCAAGATAAGCATATTTTAGAGTGTCTGGCAATTGTTTTAATTCAAACACAGGATCACCTTTAGGTGGAGGAGGACCTCCTAGAGTTTCAATAGGAAAATTATGTTTAAGCAGAGGACGTTGTTCAAAGAAAACCTTATCTATTTCATTTCTTTCATGCATATGAAAATCATTCTCATGGTCTAGGAAATATTGCTCTAAAGGATCAGTAGGTGGTACAGCAATAGAAGCAAGACCAATTAATTCATCCTTACTAGGCAATTCTTTTTCATGATGATTTCTACTAAACTTGGAAAAATGGAACTCATGAAACTCATCACCAAAGCTAACACCAATAGTTTGTTTTTCACAATCTATCTTAGCATTAAATGTATTCAAGAAAGGTCTACCAAAGATAATGGGACAAAAGTCATCTTGTGGGGAACCAAGAACAAGAAAATCGGTAGGGTATTTAATTTTCTCAGACAAGACTTCAACATCTCTAATCATCCCAACTGGTGATATGGTGTCTCTATTAGCAATTTTAATAGTAACATCTATTTCTTCTATTTCAGCAGGTGCTATGTCTTTCATAATTTCTTCATATAAAGTGTAAGGAATATCACTCACACTAGCACCCATGTCGCATAAACCATGATAACGGTGATCTCATATTTTAACTGAAATAACTGGCATGCCAAAAATAGGTCTATGTTTATCTCTTGTATCAGGTTTATCAATTTCTGGCAGCTTCTTCACAGAAGTAAATAACATGCCCATCCATATATTCTTCTAAGAGATCTTTAACCATAGCAATACTAGGTTCAACTTTAATTTGTTCATCAGGTTTAGGTGTTCTAATATAGCTTTTGTTAACCACGGTTGAAACTTTAGCATGTTCCTTGATCCTAACAGGGAAAGGTGGTTTCTCAATATAAGCAGAAGGAACAACTGGATCAACATTATAAAGTATAGTTTCTTCTTTAACAGGTACTGGTTCTTTAATTTCTTCTTTAATTGGTGGGTAAACCACTTCTCCTTAGGGAGTTCAACATGAGTAGCAAATGATTCACAAAAGGAGGCTACTATCTCAGAGTCAAGTCCATATTTAGTGCTAAACTTTTGAAAAGCATCGGTATCCACAAAAGATTTAACACAATCATACTTAAGTTTAACACCTGACTCTTTACCTTCATTGAGTTCCCAATCTTCACAGTTGTGCTTAATTCTTTCGAATAGATCCCACTGGAGTTCAATAGTCTTCTTCATAAATGAACCAGCACAAGAAGTATCAAGCATGGTTTGATCATTACGAGAAAGCCGAGCATAAAAATTCTAGATAATAATTTCTCTTGAGAGCTCATGATTGGGGCATGAATATAACATTAACTTAAGCCTCCACCAAGCTAGAGCGATAATTTCTCCTTCACGAGGCCAAAAATTATATATATAATTCCGACCACGATGAACTAGATGCATAGGATAAAATTTTTGGTGGAACTCCAATTTCAAATGATTCCAATTCCATGATACAATATCATCACATAGCCTATACCATGCCAATGATTTTCCCTTATAAGACAAAGGGAAAACCTTTTTCATCACTTCATCCCTAGGTAAACCTGCAAGCTTAAGAAATCCACAAATTTGTTCCACATATATCAAGTGCATACCAGGATGTTCCGTTCCATCTCCTGCATAAGGATTAGCTAGCAGTTGATCTATCATACCTGAAGGAATTTCATATTCAATATGTTCAGTAGGTGTAGTAGGTTGAGGGGTAGCTAATTGTGGTTTCGTACAAGGTGAAGATACCCCGAACAAACCCCTCAAAGGATTGTTTTCCATAGTAAAAAGTGACAATAAATTTCAGCACACTATATAAATGTTTCCTTACCAAATTCCACTTACCAAAGGCGCTTCACTCCCCAGCAATGGCGCTAGAAAATAGCCTTGATGACCCAAAAGTATAGGGGATCAATTGTAGCTCTTTTCGATAAGTAAGAATGCCGAACCCAACGAGGAGCAGAAGGAAATGACAAGTAGTTTCCAGTAAGGTATTGTCTGCAAGTGCTGAAATTGTAAGTAGCGAGTAGTCTGATAGCAAGATAGTTTGTAACGAGCAAGTAACGATAATAGTAACAAAATTGCAGAAAGGTAGCCCAATCCTTTTGAGGCAAAGGACAGGCCAGAACAGTCTCTTATGATAAGCAAAGCGTTCTTGAGGGTACACAGGAATTTCATCTAGTCACTTTCATCATGTTGGTTCGATTTGTGTTCTCTACTTTGATAATTTGATATGTGGGTGGAACGATGCTTAGGTGCTATTATTACTTGAACAAACCTCCTACTTATTATTGACCATCCCTCAAGCATCCGCAACTACGAGAAAAGTATTAAGAATAAATTCTAACATAGCATTAAACTTTTGGATCCAATCGGTCCCTTACGGAATAGCGTATAAACTGGGGTTTAAGCTTCTGTCACTCTCGCAACACACCATCTAATTGCTAATCCACAATGCATTCCCTTAGACCCAAACATGGTGAAGTGTCATGTAGTCGACGTTCACATGACACCACTAAGGGAATAACAACATACATGATATCAAAATATCGAACACATATCAAGTTCACATGATTACTTGCAACATGATTTCTCCCGTGACCTCAAGAACAAAAGTAACTACTCATAAATAATAATCATGCTTAAGATCATAGGGGTATTAAATATCATAATGGATCTGAACATATAATCTTCCACCTAATAAACCATATAGTATCAACTACAAGATGTAATCAACACTACTTGTCACCCACAAGTACCAATCTAAAGTTCCGACAACAAGATTGAACACAAGAGATGAACTAGGGTTTCAGAGGAGATGGTGTTGTTGAAGATGTTGATGGAGATTGCCATCCCTAAGATGGGAGAGTTGTTGGTGATGATGATGACGATGATTTCCCCCTCTGGGAGGGAAGTTCCCCCCGCGAAATCGCTCCGCCGGAGGGCAAAAGTGCTCCTGCCCAAGTTCCTCCTGGAGGTGGCGGCGCTTCATCCCGAAAGTCCTCCTCTTATTTATTTTCTAGGTCAAAGCGACTTATATACGACAAGATGGGCATCAGAGGTGGGCCGAGGAGGCCACAACCCACCAGGGCGCACCTGGGGGGCCTGGTGCGCCCAGGTGGGTTGTGCCCAGCTGGTGGCCCCCTCTGGTGTTTATTGGCTCTAGTATTTCTCAAATAATCCATAAAAAATCTCCGTAAAGTTTCAGCTCATTTGGAGTTGTGCAGAATAGATGGCCTGACGTAGCTTTTCCAGGTCCAGATTTCCAGCTGTCGGAATTCTCCCTGTTGGTGTGTTCCTTGCAAATTATGGGAGAAAAGGCATTAGAATTACTCCAAAAAGCATTATTATGTATCAAAACAATATAAACAACAGTAAGAAAACAAGATGCAAAATGGACGTATCACCTCTTCACTCATGGAGTCATATGTTTCGTCATCATTGAGGATCATGGTGCGCTTGTTGGTACACTCAAAGGACTTGTGGCCTCGGCCACCGCATGTGAAGCACATGATGGAACTTGTCTTGACGGTCTCATGCGGTGGAGTTGTAGATGATGAAGCTCTCGGCTTGATGTTGCTTGGAGTAGGAGGACGACTTAAGGTTGTCAAAGTTTTCTTGTAACTTGACTTGTCGTAGTTGCTTGTAGGAGGTTTGGTCGAGGTAGTAGGCGTTGGAGTCGTTGAAGCTTGGTTGTTGGAGAAGCCGTAGCTCTTGGAAGAGTATTTGGCATACTTGAAGTCATCTTACACTTGTTGCTCCGCCTTGGTGGCTTGGTGCACTAGCTCAATGAGGTTTGAGTATGGTTGGAAGTCGGCGATCTTCTTGATAGGGTGATTGAGTCCATTCAAGAAACGTGCCATAGTTTGCTCACCATCTTCCATGACATTAGCTCGTATCATGGCAATCTCCATTTCCTTGTAGTACACTTCAACGCTCTTTGTTCCTTGCTTGAGAAGTTGCAATTTCCTGAAGAGGTCACGGTTGTAGTAGGTTGGCACAAAAGTGTTCTCATGACATCCTTCATTTGTACCCATGTTGTGACATGTGGTTCACCTCTTGCCTCACGGTGCTCAAGGACTTGTTCCCACCAAACGAGGACGTAGTCCAGAAACACAAGGGATGCCATGGCGATCTTCTTCTCTTCCTCATAATTGTGCAAAGGAAATATCTTGTCGACCTTCAATGCCCATGAAAGGTACTCTTCGGGATCGTTGCTTCCGGTGAACTTGAGCATGGTGAATTTGAGCTTGCCATAGTGTTGCTCTTCGTTGTGTTGGGGTCGAGGATGATGTCGCCCTTGACGTGGAGGGTTGTCAACCCCATTTTGCTGTTGGCGTGGAGGATTGTCATTGTCAAGTTTCTCTTGGCGAACTTGGGGTTCTTGTCGAGGAGCTTGTCGAACTTGTCGGTGCATTTCTGCTTGATAGTTCCTCGGTTGAACTTCCTTACGAAGCGCTTCTTTTGTCATGGATTGCACGTTGTGCCTCAAGTGCTTGAGCTTCTCGCCGTTGTTGTTCTTGATGTTGTGCCCGGGCATCTTGTTCGTCTTGGTGTTGTCACGCTCACTCTTCCTCTTGTTGGCGTAGGCGTTGTCATTCTTGCGCTTGCGTGAAGGTAGCTTGATTTTGGTGATGTCAATGTTCTTGCACTAGCAATTTCTCTTGAGGATCATTTCCGTGTAGAGGATTGCAGTTTGCTTGATGGTCTGGTCGCGTGGCTCAACGAAGAGTGTTCGATGTCGGTGTAGTTGAGCCCGAGATGGTGTCGTCAGAGTGTCGACTCGAGCCGCTCTGTCTTGAGTATGACGACGAGGTAGAAGAGCAGTTGACCATCATGGCTCGAACGTCCTCCCTTAGAGAGGCCATGGATGTGTCAAAGTAGTCTCTTGTACGTTGCTCGGATTGTCGCAAGTCAGTGGCGAGGTTGTTGATGCAGTCGCCCAAAGCTTGTTGTTCTTGATGCAAAGCTCTTTGTGCACCAAAGAGGTGGCTCTTGGTGACGGAGGAGGTCAAGTCGTCGTCTTGCTCGATGAAGAGTGGGTTGGTAGAAGAACTTGGCCTATCCATCATTGTGAGTAAATGTGTGAGAGGAAGTAGAAAAAAACTATACCAAATGTTCTTTGACCGATGTTGAAGATGGATCAATGATCACTCAAATGTGTAATAAGGGAATATCACAATTGGTACCAATTCTTGTCAGTTCTCACACCTACACAAGTAAAAGCTTATGGTGGAGCTCGGTTAGGATGGTAGCACAAAATTGATGCAATTGTTAGTGAGACTCAATGATGTTGAAAAAGATTTTCAAATTTGCAAATGCAACAAGTAGACCAATAGCAAATAGGTGTACATGGAAACACACACCCGGATAGATAAATGGAGTCGTGCAACCAAGGAATGAGCCAAAATGTGGAATCCACGAAAATGCTCTTGTTGCACAACTCTAGAGAGACGCTAGCACGATTGCACAATAGGCGGATACAAAACTTGTGCACAACCTACAATGCAAAAATTCAACGACTTCTATCCCAAGTATGCTATATGGATGGAGTTCGGATGATATGATCCAAGATGATCGAGTATGACAATCTTAATGTAGTATGATGCTATGGTTCTTGCTTAAAAGCTCTTTGCTTATCTTTCCTATTTTTCTTAAAAGCTTGTTTGGATCTTTCTCTTTTGAGCTCTTTCTCATGCAAAACTTCACAAACCAAGATAGCAACTGTGTATATGCGATGACAACCTTGTGACACAAGAGATGATATCAAGATATGTACCAAGATGATATGGTATGTATGGAATGGGAGAATATGATCACTAATGTGCACAAGTAACATTGCCGGCAATACTCAAAGGCTAGTCTCGATAGGAAAGCTGGTAGGTAAAATGGGCTATGGGTTATCAATGCAATGGCATGGAGTAGACAAAGATGTCGTCAAGGTTACCATCGAGGGTTACTCATTTGTAAGCAAGGACGGATGATAGTGAAGCGGTCATTGTCGATGATGAGTCTGTGGCGAAGATGAGCGGTGGTGATGACGATGACAAACCATCCCTAAGTTTCCGAAACGGGTGAGGAAATGGAAACCACAACTCAAATCTCAGAGAACAAAACGTGTCAAAATTGTCAGAGTGCATAACGAGTAAGCAATGGTGGTTACGGAAACCGTTGGCGGATTGACAAGTGGAGTTATCGGAGTGTTGTTATGGGAATGTGGTATTGGGGTGCGAATGTGGAAGTGGGAATGGAGTGGAAATGTGGAAGTGTGAGTGGTGGCTGGAAATTTTTGGGCAAAAAATTGAAGTATCGTTTGGGAACGTTGGACGTCCAGTGGTTGCTGGACGCAAAAAATTTAAGTATCGTTTGGGAACGTCGGACGTCCGGTGGTTGCCGGACGACTGGTAGTCGTCGGACGTCCGATGACTGTCGGCCGACCGGTGCCTGGGCGATTTCGGCACGGGATGAACTTCTAGGGTTCGTGGTGGGAAAGAAAAATTGGGGCAAAATTGGAAGAATTTGTGGATGAAAATGGTGGAGATGGTGGGGAAAAGCTAGATCCACTCCTAGCGAAGCAAATCCATGGATCAAATCTAACAAAACTTCATCACACCAACAAATCACACAAAAATTGGGTGGTTATTTTTGTGGGAATTTTCGAACTTGGTGAAGAACAAAACAAAACAAGGCTAGAAAACAAGGGCAGGGCTCCAAATTCGTGATCAACCAAGGCTCATGATACCAAGATGATGTAGGGTGGAAACCATAGGGCCGATCTTTCTGGAGCGGATCCTACGGCGAACACGAGGAACACGACGGAAAACATGAGAGAAATCACTCAAACCAACAAGATTCGATTACACATGTGCTAGATCCTCGAAACACAAAAAGATACATGATCCATGATGAACAAAGGACGATACAAGTAGCAAGTTCTTCTACGTGAGGAGGTCTTGAGGGGGTCTTCCCGTGAGGGGTCTTGAATCCGCTTGGGGGATCTTCTCCGAAGAGGTCGTGAACTCCGATGGAGAAGTAACCAAGTGGATGAGCAAAGCTCTATCTCTCAAATGAGCTAATCCTTTTCTAACCCTAGAAAGAGGGAGGAGGAGGAGTATATATATAGTCTAAGGGGGTGAAAGGGTACGTGGGCCTCGGCCCAAATCACTATGCACAGACAGGCGTCGGTCGTCCGGACGCTGTCAGACGTCCAATGGCTCGTGAGGGTCCGGACGTCTGACATTTTGGCTCGGATCAGGTGGAGTTAGATTTCTGGAGACGGTCAGTCATCCGGTCGGCGGTCGGCCGGAGGCTTCGGACTTCCGATAATTTCCCTTTGGTTGGGTGACACCGGATGTCCGGAGGGGCTTGGTCGTCCAGTCGCTTGGGTGTGTCGGACGTCCGGTCCGCATTGTCCGACCAACCGCTGTAGCGTGCATAGACTGGGACTTGGCTAGCTGGCTAGCGCATCCAGGCATCGGACGTCCGGTCCAGACCGGTCGTCCGGTGGCTGTAGACTTCTGGCAGCCCTTCTTCTTATTCCTTGTACTTGGTGTCCTTGTTGTCTTGTCCGTTTGGGTGTCGCTGATCCGTGGCCTTCCTCCAAGCACCTGATCACACATAGGGTTTCCCCTTGAGGTAGTAGCCATGTATCACATGTCTGAAGTGGTAGTTAAGAGAGGAGCGAGTTCACCTTAGTTTCAATAGCCTTTGCTCGAGCTCTTGTCATTGGTCCAAGTGCTATCGTGGGAGACGTAGGTTGGTCCATGGGGATGACCTTGGGATGCTCCGCATCACTTGGTCATGCTGGTTTCTATAGGAGATTTATTAAAGACTTCTATAAAATTTCTAGGCCTCTCACTAATGTTTTGCAAAAAGATGTTCCATTTGTTTTTGATGATGATTGTGTAGAAGCATTGGAAATACTTGAGAAAGCCTTAATTTCTGCACCTATTTTTCAACCACCTGATTGGAACCTACCCTTTGAAATTATGTGTGCTAGTGATTATGTTGTTGGTGCCGTTCTAGGACAAAGAGTCGATAAGAAATTAAATGTTACCCATTATGCTAGTAAAACTCTAGATAGTGCTCAAAGAAATTATGCTACTACTGAAAATAATTTTTAGCGGTTGTGTTTGCTTGTGATAACTTTCGATATTATATTGTTGATTCCAAAGTAACTGTTCACACAGATCATGCCGCTATTAAATACATTATGGAAAAGAAAGGCGCTAAACCTAGACTTATTAGATGGCTTCTCTTGCTACAAGAATTTGCTTTACATATTACTGATATGTCTCCAACGTATCTATAGTTTATGAAGTATTCATGCCATGTTTACAACAATTTTATATGGTTTTGGTCTAATTTGATTAGAACTAACCCGGACTGACGTTGTTTTCAGCAGAACTACCGTGGTGCCATTTTTTGTGCAGAAATAAAAGTTCTCAGAATGAGCTGAAAATTTACGGTGTTTTTTATGGACCAAAACAGACCCCCGAAGCACTGGAGCTGGGCCAGGAAATGACCGAGGTGGCCACAAACCACCAGGGCATGCCCTACCCCCCAAGGAGGGTGCTCCCGGCTTGTGGGCCCCTCGGACACCCCCTTGACGTGAGACTGATGCCAAAAATTCTTATCAATACCCAAACCTATGAAAAGAACCCTAGACGAGAAGTTCTGCCGCTGCAAGCCTCTATACCCACGAAAAATCAATCTAGGCCCTCTCTGGCATCCTGCCGGACGGGGCCATCACCATTGGAGGCCATGGAGGAGGAAGCCGGAAGGGGCCATCATCACCATGGAGGCCAAGGACCAAAGGGAGAACCTCTTCCCATCTAGGGGGAGGCCAAGGAGGAGGAAGCACAATGGGGAGACTCTCTCCCCCTCTCACTCGGTGGCACCGGAGTACCGCCGGGGGAACCATCACCGCGGTGATCGTCTTCATCAGCATCACCATCTTCATCACCTTAATCATCTCTTTTAAGTGGTCCACTCTCCCGTACCCCACTGTAATCCCCTACTTGAACATGGTGCTTTATGCCACATATTAAGATCCAATAATGGGTTGCCATCCTATGATGTTTTAAGTAGATTTCTTTTGTGTTTTGGGTTGATGGATGATCTAGACTGGTTTTAGTTCTATGTTTTATATTGGTGCTATCCTATGGTGCCCTTTGTGCCGCGCACACGTGAGGGATTCCCGTTGTAGGGTGTTGCAATGCGTTCATGATTAGTGTATGGTGGGTTGCTAGAGTGACAGAAGCTTGAACCCGAGTAAGGGGGTTGTTGGGTATGGGAGTAAAGAGGACTTGATACTTTAATGATATGGTTGGGTTTTACCTTAATGATCTTTAGTAGTTGTGGATGCTTGCTAGAGTTCCAATCATAAGTGCATATGATCCAAGTAGAGAAAGTATGTTAGCTTATGCCTCTCCCTCATGTAGAATTACAATAATGATTACCGATCTTGTTAACAATTGCCTAGGATAATTCTGTGCACTGATTCATCATTATGACACACCCGTTTTTTGTAATATATTGTGACATATTCTAACTTTATGATAGTAGCACCTATTTTTATATTTTAGCTCCCCAATATCTTGCAAAGCTAACCACTTTATACCCACGACGTAGTTTTATTTCTCATTTCTAGATGAAAGCAAACACTCAGTGTACGTAGAGTCGTATCAGTGGCAAATAGGACTTGAGAGAATATTGATCTTACCTTCAGCTCCTCGTGGGTTCGACACCCCATACTTATCACTTCCATCTTTGGAAATTTCTATGATGATTCCTTGCACTTGGGGATTATCAAGCTCTTTTCTGGCACCGTTGTCGGGGAGCAATAGCATGGGGTTGATATTCTCGTGTGTGCTTGCTTGCTTTCTTCACTAAGTAGATTTTGTTTTTTCCTTTTTTTGTTTTCATTAGTTGTGGGTGAAACAAAAAAAATAAGAATGCAAAATACAAAAATAATACTTGCCTCTTATGCCTAAAAACTTTTTCAAAAAGAGAAGTGATTGGAAGGTTATGCGTTGGAGAAGTGAGGGTCAACCTTGAACACTTGTGTTCATGCTTGTGGAAACAATGTAGAATTTTCCACGGAAGTTTCTCAAAAATAATTATCCCCTTGTATATATCCATTGTATTATAAAAATAATGTGCCAAGATATAGCTTTGGGACGATTATATTGCTTGTTTGCTATGTGTGGTGCAAAAACAGAAACTTTGACTGTAGTGGATGAATTTACATTTTTTACTGGAACTTCAAAAGTTTCTGAAATTGTTACTGCTATGTAAATTGTTTAGTTTGTCCTATTTTTCAGAATTTTTGGAGTTACATAAGTATAGGAAAATGTATAGATTGCTACAGACTGTCATGTTTTTAACAGATTCTGTTTTCTATGTGTTGTTCGCTTATTTTGATGAATCTATGGGTTGTATCGGGGGGTATGAACCATGGTGAAGTTGGAATACAGTAGATAATGCTATTACAAAATTGGAATGAGTTTAGAACAGTACCTAAAGGTAGTGATTTTCCTTATTATACTAAAGGATCTCACAAGGGTTTTTGTTAAGTTTTGTGTTCAAAGATCGAGGAGGTATCAATACAAGAAGAATACAGAGAGAAAATAGTTCAAGCTTGGGGATGCCCAAGGCACCTCAAGTAAATATTTCAAGGAGACTCAAGCATCTAAGCTTGCGGATGCCCCGGAAGGCATCCCACCTTTATTCTTCAACAACTATCAGTATACCTCACTTTTTGTTTTGTTCACAAGATATGCATCTTTTGTGTTTTTCTTTTCCTTTATGCACCATGCTAGTATGAGATAGTCCTACATGGTTTTATAGAATGCTCATTGTGCTTCACTTAAATCTTTTGAGTATGAATTTATAGAATGCTCTTTGTGCTTCACTTAAATCTTTGGAGTATGGCTTCATAGTATGCTTCGTGTGCTCCACTTATGTATTTTGAGCTTGGATATTGGTCAATCCATACTAATTGTAGAATGGTCTATGAACTTCAGTTATATATTTTAGAGTATGAATAAAACTATCATCGAAATTGGGCTTGGAAGAGTGTCATTAAAATATCAATGCTTAGCTAAAAAACTTTAAAGAAAAGTTCTTATTTAGACACTACCTAATATTTATCCTTACTGTTTTTGTGTGTTCACATTATTAAGCTACTGTAGTAATCATGTTTTATAGTTTTGTTTCAACAAAGTGCCAAGTAAAGCCTTTGGGATGGTCTATGGTGATAGTTGATTTGATCTTGCTGAAAAATAGAAACTTTTGCGCTCATTCCAGAATTTTAAAAAATCACAGAAATGTGCTTTTGATCTGAATGTTTTACACAAGATTATATAAAAAATTTCCTAGATTGTCCTAATTCATTAGAATTTTTGGTGTAACAGAAGTTTGGCTAATATTCAAATCTTTCCAGACTGTTCTATTTTTGACAGATTTTGTTTGCAATGCATAGTTTGCTTGCCTTATGGTTTCTGTGGCCTGTATTACTTAATATAGATTGTGGAATTATAGCTTATAGGTGGAAACAATTATGAATCTTGTCTTTGACATTACCCAAGTGAATGATTTGTTTTACTATACTAACCCATCTCACAAAGTTCCATTCAGTTTTGTGTGATTGAAGTTTTCAAGTTTTGGGTGAGATATCGATATGAGGGGAATAAGGAATGACAAGACCCTAACCTTGGTGATGCAACGAAACTTTTTGACGATTTTTTGGAACAAAAGAGGCACTAGAAGCTTCATGGGAGGACCATAAGGTGAAGGACGTGAGCACAAGACACCTGGGCATGCCAGGTGGCACAGGCACGCCCAGGTAGGTTGTGCCCACCTCCACTACAAAAAAATACCCTTGCGTGATGATACGTGTTTGTCACAGTTGGTCACGTTTTCTGTCATGCATGTACATCCATGACAATTTTATGACAAAATCAAGATAGTCATACATGTGTTGTCGTAGGAGCATTACATGACATTACCAAAATTATCATCACGGAAGTGTCCACTTCCATGACGATAAATCGCGCGTCACAAAAGTGCTTTGGTCAAGGGTGACCGACACATGGCATCCACCATAAGGGAACGCCGTTAAGCTATCGGGTCCGGTTTTGGATCCGATAACCTATTGACAGCCCGGACCAATGGGGATTTTCCACGTGTAAAATTCTGATTGGCTGACGGAAACACGTGTCAGCTACGCGTTGGCACAGGTGTCACTCATCCAATGGGCGAGATGCGCCTATGATATGTTGACATGTGGACCGGCCCAAAAGTGTCCCATAAAGTTTAAATGGGCCGTCCCAACTAAAGGCCCGCAAGATTTTGCGGACCATAATGGGTCGGCCCAGCTAAAGGCCCACGAGATTTTGCGGACCATAATGGGCTGGCCCAGCTAAAGGCCCACAAGATTTTGTTGGCCATAATGGGCCTGCCCAGGTAAAGGCCCACAAGATTTTTGCGGCCCATAATGGGCCGGCCTAGGTGAAGGCCCACAAGATTTCTGGGGACCATAATGGGTCGGCCCAGATAAAGGCCCATGAGATTTTACTGACATTAATGGGCCGGCCTAGCTATAGGCCCACAAGATTTTGAGGACCCTAGTAGGTCGACCCATTAACTGGCTGCCATGTTTTGGGCCAAATACCGGCCCATATTTGATCCGGTCCATTAATGGCCTGCCACGTTCCGGGCCTAACAATGACCCATATGAGATCCGGCCCGTTAAAAGCCTACCACGTTCTTGGCCAAATTACGGCCCAGATCAGGTCTGACCCTTTAAGAGGCTTTGGGCTAAATTATGGCCCATATCAGATTCGTCCCGTCAACTGGACGCTATGCTTTTGGCCCCACTTGCTAAAGACCCATTTAGTAATTCGGCCTGATATTAGTTTCGGCCTGTTAAGGGCCCGTTTAACATTTTGGCCCTATATTAATTTCGGCCTATTAAAAGCATGTCATATAGTTGGTCCTAACTACAGCCTGGTTTGCATCCGGCCTGCTCGCAGCCGATAATCTGATTGGGCCAAACAAGGACCGAGACAATTTTGGCATGTTAAAAGCCCGTGATTTGATTGGCACAATCATGGGCCGGGGTCCATTTCAGGCTGCTGCCGGCCCGTGAGCTGTTCGGCACGTTTCAGGCCTTCTAACGGACCAAGATGACGGGGCCCATGATGCGGATCATACATCGTGATTGCATGACGGCTCGATTATGTACCATAATTTTACGGTTTGGCCGGTTTACTGCAAAGACATGATATATATACAGTAAAATAACTATAGCATCGTGAATAAGAAAAAACCTAGACTATACAATAAAGAAATTATGGCATATTACATCCAATGGGCATCAAAGATTGCCACTATGATAATAAAGCAAAAGCAGACAACAAATTACATACACGGGGCATCAAAGATCGCTACCAGTGCAACTAAAAACACCAACAAAATAATATACAAAACTGACAGCACTTCAGTAGAGTTCAAGAAAGGTTAGCCCCGCTGGGGAGCTACAGCGCAAGTAGCCGAGCAAGCTGATGAGACTGCGCTTGTTTAACACTTATATCCTCGTCACTCTGAAAGATAAACTAGTAGACAGATGACAGGTTTTGCACATAAAAGTATTAGTGCTGACAATTCATCACATTTCTTACTGACCAATAAAATGACACAGTTTAAAATTGCATTAACACAATATGGTATTGTTCAGGTCAAGACATGGCAGGAAATGACACTGTGAAGGAGTTGGCAGCTTCACGACACCACTCGATTACAGATCAAGAACTCATAAGTATCAATGGTTAGTGTGCTGTCAATTTATCCCATTTCAGATTGGCAAATAAAGAGACATTTTAAACAATAGTAGAATGATATGACATTGTTTATAGTTAAGACATTGCAGAATATGACATTGTGCTGTACTGGGTAGGTTCACCACACCACTGGACTACGGATCAAGAACAGAAGCATACATGCAGCGCAAAAGAAGATCACTTGCTCTATATAGTTTAATTTACATGGTATGAGGAAGGAACTTGGTTGTATGAGGAAGGAGCTTGATGGATTCAGAAGCAGTGCTAAGCAGGTACGATGATGGTACTGAATATGAAGGCATGTCTGCATGCATGTCACGTGACTTCTATCATTTGGGTTAGTCGACCATTTCAGGCGGTTGGATGAAGATCCTACGTCTCCTAACCCTTCTTCTTCCTCGTCTCTAAAGCTGTCAGGACCCCGATTCCAAGTCACGTCGATCTAGCCGGTAACACTTCATATCACTTTGCGGCCTCACGCATGGTATTCCCACGGGTGTCGCCTTACCATGGCCCAGGACCGTTTGCGCCTTTTGGCTCACGTATATGATAGTGTCGCTAGCATCCATATGACAGGGAACCCAGGCTGACATGGCTAGTCGTGAACCAAAAGCGGCACCAACCTATGGGGACAGGCATACATGAATCACATCGAGCATGTCGGTCAGCAGCGTGTGAATCCGGGCTGTAGCACTGGGCTAACAGGACTCCGGGAACCTGGGCTGTAGCAGGCTAGGCAGGACTCCGGATGTCACCGCGTGACATTTCCCCAAGGGGACAGACACAGGAACCAAGTGAAACACATGCCACCCAGTCAAGTGTCCTGAGTAGTAGTGCTGGGGTAGAAGGACTCCGGTGAACCGGGCTGTAGCGGACTACTATGGCTCATGGAAGCACTAGACTACATTTCCCCATAAGAGAGGCTGCCAAGGATAAATAACTAGATTGTCGGATCCCACACATACCAAGCATTTCAATCATACACACAATATGCTTGATATGTGTAAATACAACATGGCATCACAACATAACTCTACGACTCAAATATTTATTCATTAGGCTCCGAGGAGCGAGATATTACAAACATGGTTCTCATGACCCAACAATCATAGCATACAAATCAAAGCACATGCAGAAGCTTAACATGTTTGAGTACAGACATCTACAAATGAAAAAGGCGGAGAAGCCTGACTATCTACCAGATCCTGCCGAGGGCACAAGATCGTAGCTGAGGTATCAAGCTAAACGTCGAAGTCCACGCGAAACTACTAGCGAGACTGAAGTCTCTCTGCAAAACATAAATTAAGCAAACGTGAGTACAAAAGTACTCAGCAAGACTTACATCACAACTAGCTACATATGCATCGGTATCAACAGGGGGGTGGTGGAGTTTAACTGCAGCAAGCCAGCTTTGATTCGGTGGCTATCTTAAACTATGACTACAAGCAACTCGTTTGAGGTGGCGCACACGAGTCCACATATTCACCATTCAATACACCACTATGGATCCGCTCCCGTCTCCCTACGAGAAGGCCATCCATAGCACTCACACTTATCTTGCGAGTTTTAGAGTATCCACTTTCACTTGTCTATGAACTGTTATAGGCAACCCAGAAGTCCATTTCCGCGGACACGGCTATTCGAATAGATCATTTATAACCCTGCAGGGGTGTACTTCATCACACATGTTTCCACCACTTAGCGTCTGCACACGACATGTGCTCGCCAGACTTCAAGCAAAAACCAACATGGGTGTAGACCACGACCTGACTAACCGCACAAGTCTCTAGTCCAGGTTTATCGCCTATTTAGGTTCCATCCGCAAGGAAATCCGGCCGGGGTGTCCTCAACGGCCCCAAACGATGTGTACAGGGTCCCGAGACGCCAAACGGGCGCCCGGCATACCCGGCCACAATGTATCTACCGCATCATAGCCCACCCCTAGGGTCAGCGCTACACACGGCCACCAACACATATCCTATAAACACCATAAACTAGTTGCAACTCCTGGACAGAGGACGAGAGGGGTCAGTAAGTCGAGCGGGGTCATATTTCAGGGCCCAATGTGTGGTAGTAGCTATTTCATGGATCACAAACACAGAACTCAGTTCCTGAGAACGGTTTCAATGAGACAACCCACCATGTACTCCTACATGGCCTCTCACCGCTACCTTTACCAAATCATGTTCACACACTTAGCTCACACACACTAGGACATGTTCACAACTTTCCAATTCATTCCCTATGAATCAGACCTGACACAACTCTAAGCAATAGCAGGCATGACAAGCAAACATGAATTAGTAGGCACATCAGGGCTCAAACAACTCCTACTCATGCTAGTGGGTTTCATCTATTTACTGTGGCAATGACAGGTCATGCAAAGGAAAGGGGTTCAACTACCACAGCATGTAACAGTTGAATCGTTGTTGTCCTAATGCAGTAAAAGAGAGCAGGAGCGAGAGAGTGGGTTTGTATCGGAATAAACAAGGGGGTTTTGCTTGCCTGGCACTTCTGAAGATATTATAGCTCTTCATCGGTGTCATCGATCTCATCGTCGAAACCACGTCTATCGAGAGGGGACAAATACCGGCAACAGAGAAAGAAACACCATCAATATGATGCATGATCATGACATGGTAAAATGAGTGTGTTGGGCTAATGCAACTACAACTTGTTTGATTTGGAGCTATGGTTGATTTTCTATGATTTTTAGAAGTTTGTACTATTTTCTGGAATTTCCTGTATAAGAATAATTCCAGTAATTGAATTAATGCGTCAGCATGACATAGGTGTGATGTCAGTGGGTCAACTGGGTCGGCCAGGTCAAACCTGACCAGTGGGGTCCACTGGTCAGTGACACAGAGCTGTCTGGGTCACAAACAAGTAGGGCCGGGTCAACAACCACGTCAGCACGGTCAACTCTGACTGGTGGGTACCGCGTGATTATAAACTAATCTAAACTGAAATAAAACCTAGATTATTTAGGGCGTGGGGCCCAGGTGTCAGTGAGCTAGGTGGGTTAGTTAGGGCGTCATAAGTGGCTAATGACAGTGCCACGTCGACTTCGCCGGAGTTCTGCCGACGGCGACCAAAACCGTTGCGAAAGATCGTCGGAGTGGCGCTACGGGCAGTTTTGGGCCAAGCCAAGGGCAGCAGAGGGTTGCCCTTGCTCGCGCGCATCCAGGGGAGGCACGCGGGAGGCGCGGGGTGGAACGAGCTCGCCAGAGTCGAGCTCGTGGCGGTGGCCGGCGTTCGGGCACCTGCGGGTTTGGCGTTGTGGTGCACGGGAGGAGGAGCTGGTGGGTGAAACATGCTCCTGGGGGTGTACTGAGTGCGGTGACGTGCTTGGTTTGGACGGAGGCCGGCCAAAATGACGACAGCGACATGGCCGGCGCCGGCGAGGTCTCGGTCTCGATGGAAATGAGAGCTAGAGCTCAAATTAGCGCACGGGAGTAGGGGGCAACGGTTCAGAGGCTCATAGTGCATCGCATGGATGGGTCGGCAGGTCGGGGGAGTGGAGACGATGGAGTGGCGACGGTGATCGCCAGAGTCCGAGGAAGAAGAAGGAGCTGATGGCGGCGTTGTAGGGGCTCCCGCGGGGCGTGGATCGGTGAGGAGGAAGAGGGGGTCGAGGCAGAGCCTCTGAGCGCATCGGCGAGGTGAGGCAATGGCTATGGCCACGGTGGTGCTCGTCGGCGGCGACGGCTGCGCTCGGCGGCCGCGCGTAAGAGAAACGGAGGAGGGGGGAGGAGCGAGGGAGAGTGCGAGGGGTTCCAGGGGGTCTGCGTGGCAACGCCGGAGGCGTCCAGGCCATCGAAGAGGCAGGCGAGCAGGGTGGAGGTGGCGCGTGCGTGCGCCGTGCCCAGCTTTTCCTCTGCCTACTTTCAAGAGGTAGAAGACGAGGCTGCCCTTGGTGGGCTGGCCAGCTGGGCTGTGACAGGTAAGCCAGGTGAGTCTCTGCTCTTTGCTTTCTGTTTTTTTGTTTTTCTATTTTTCTGCAACTTCTGAGCTTTATTAAAAATACCAAAATGTTTTCAAAAATCCTGAAGATAATTGTGGGCTCTGTTTGGATTATTCCTAACAGCCCTTGCTTAATTCAGAATTAATTGAGCACTTAAAATAATATATAGCATTTAAATGCCCAATTGCAAATGCAATAAGATTTAATTCAAAAATCCAGAATGGCCTAGAAATGTGTGCATGACTTTTGGCAGAGGTTTTCACCTTTAACAAGAATCATGAACTTTTCTAAAGGGTATTTGGGATTATTGAAAATATTTTTATTGAACCTAGTTGAATTCATTTGGTGCTAGGGTTTCAGCAATCCCCATTTCAAGTTTCTTTGGAATTTAAACATGATGGCATGATGAACAAGCAAAGTCAACCAAGGGCTGAACTAGGGCTGTGACAGCTCACCCCCACTAAACAAGAATCTCGTCCCGAGATTCAAGCGTAGGGTAAGGTGAAGGGGGGAACACAAGCTAACATAATCTTCACGATCCAGGTTGCACCTCATAAGGTTGTTGATTTGTTGCATACGTTGATCTTGACATCCTTGCTTTTGAGATCTTCATCCACGCGATGACAACGGAAAGAAACTCTACTAGGATTGATCTTCTCGAAGATCGAGCTATACAATATCACTCGCAGAATGAGATGTTGTAACATCTCGAGTTGAGACGCAAAACATATCGAGAGGGATGGAAGAACAATGACAGGGTTTGATTTGGTGGCCAACCATTCCAAGCTTAGAAAGATGGTGGATGGTGTCAAGGTGGTGGGGAAATAATTGCCATGATCCCATAACGGGGCACCTTGGGAAAGGTGACTCAATGGATTGTTCCCTTAAGTGGCAAAAAGAATTACTTTTGATCCATAGATCATTGAAACTCTTCATACCAGCTTAAGGCAATTTACAATTGATCGTTTGAAAGAGCTCGAAGAAATGGCAAACTCGGACTAGGATGGATGGCGTGGACTACCTTGTTGAAGACAACGCAATTGATGATTTTTGGCTTATCACCGGAGATGGATGGGACCCGTGGTAGGACCACTTTGAAGATGATCCTGATCAGTAATTACTGAGAAGGGTAGTCCGTAGTAGGATGACACAATGGCGGTGCAAGCTGGGAACAAAATGCAAATGCTAGGAATGATTCTAGTAACTAGGGAGAAACCCAACAGTAGAGAGAGATTCCACTGTTTGAAAGGTTATGGCATAATCGAAGAAACTGAGAACGGATCCCAATTAATGCCGACGATAAATCCTAGTGCTTGCGCGTGCTCTCAAGAACCTAAGCATTTCCGTATTCATCAAGGTTTTACCAACATCTGTGGCAAGGATCCTGGCAACACACCATACTACCATGATGAATAGTGATGGACGATGCAGATGCAAAGGAAGATAACACCCTCTCATATTTTTCCTTAGCAATGCCAAAGAAGCGAATCTGGATGATCGACCGAGAGACATTTAGCACTCCGCTTCTAACGTTCTCCTTGATGTACTAGGTACCACGGTCAGTGCTTAAAAGCATCAACATGGCCATCAAGTAAAGGTCAGACTTCGGAAGCACAAAAATCCATAAGGAACAACTATTGGAATAAATTCTACGAGATCCTTATGGGGAGGTGGCCAACTTTCTCAATCAATATACTACAATAATAAGTCTTCCGATTGGGTGTGTTGGCCACAACATCCACTTTACTGGGTATAGAGAGACCAATATTATAGTCCTTGAGAAACGTTCCAACCATCATATCTGCCTGGGATTCAGATCTGGTTGGTGTCAGGATAATCCAGAATCATCGGGTCGGGAAGAAAAATGAAAGCTGGCAACACAAATCGACGAGATGACGTTGCGAGATTCCTAGGGAATGAACTACGGTAGTAAGCTCCAAAACATGAGTCGGTTCTGCTACAAGCATGTGAACACGCTGTCCCAGACAAGCATGACCACATAGTATTCTTATAATAAAAGACTATCGAGTTCTGGTTAGGATCCATCATCAAGGATTTTTAAGTCCTTCCGCGCGCTAGACTTATTTTGCTTGAACAAGTCAATCAGTGGCTTGGGGTGCTAGGGAACATATGGAATGAAGGTTGCAAGTCTCCAAACCATAGGATACTTCGCACATATGCATGAACGACTTGGGATGATTCCAGAGGAAGCAAAACAAGCTTTCCCAAATTCACGACGGCAACTTGCAACATATGCAGATGAATTAGAGGAAGTCACTACTTTCATCCAAACATATGCTTCATGAACGAAACACGAAGAAATGCTTACACAAGTTTCCAACACTAAGTTGATGTTCAACATGAGTCATGGGGGGAGACAGAATGCTGCTAATGGGCTCAACATCAACTCATCCGAATTTCCATATCACTGGACTTCCACCATCATGTGAACACGGTGATAGTATTGGTCAGACCAAAAGATGTAATGATGTATGCTCGAGGGGTCAACCACGAGTAAGACAACATTATGAACATCGTTGGCTCTGGTTTGACTTGACGATATCCCATGCTCAAGTCAAAGTTTTGTTAAGGCAATAGATCCAACAACTGATCACGAGGACCAATCGATGGAGATATCATCTTTCTTCAACACACACACAAGGATATCCCTTAGTGATGAACTAAGTCAGACAAGCTTCTATCTTCCAACTCTCCAAGTTGTTGTCTAGCTCAACCAACTAGCTCAGGGATATCCAACACAGATTCTTGGAGAAGGGGTGATTTATAAAGAAACAACTTGATCACGAACTCAACATCGCGGTCAGGTGACAACCTGGTAATACTTCTGAGAAGATATTCGGAACATCACGAACCACCGATATGATACTAAGCTCGAGATCAATCTTGCTTTTCAGGGCAAGACTATATGATCAATAGAGCAAGGGTTTGGCAAAATCCTAACTCGTTGATCGAAGAGTGCACCAGGAAATAAGGACTAGGTAGCACAATCTATCTTAGAATGATGATTCAATAACCAACACGCTAAGAATGAGAATATTGTCCATTAACTACCAAGCAACGGAGTTGCTAGGAGTATTGATTTCACACATCACGACTCACTTGCCGGCATTCCGGTTACAATAACACGGGAACCGAGGAATGAACAATGATGGCAAGAAGTATCACTGCGTCAAGAATTCATAAGAGAAGGTGCAATTCTCATGACGCTCCTAACATAAAGTGGGTAATACTTCATGGTAGAACAGAACCAAAAGCTGGGTTGCATTTTGATCTGTTGAATACAACTGCTTTGACCCAATCCTGGATATGGATGAGGTACTGGAGTTTGTTTCTCCTAGTCATTCTGAAATAGAATGGCTTGACGAACCACAAGAATACTAGGCATCAATGAACACGAATGCACACGTACTCTTGGCTATCAACTGATAGAGTATGGTCGGAATACAACTGAAGAGGAACAACTCAAGGAACATATAACTTTCTGAGTTGTGGATGCATAGATTAGTATGTCGAGCAAAACTCAACATATCTTCCGGACAACCCATGCAGAAAGGTAGGACTGGCAGATTCACAATGCAGAATGGAGAACTCATCAAGAGCACTCTTATTGTGATCTTTTGGTTCAAAGGCTTTTGCCATATTGGTTCATGGTATTGGAAGAAGGATATACCACAGACCTCGAGGACTATCGCAGGGTTACTAATATCTTGAGGAAACTAGCAAATACTAACAACATGAAATAGGTGAACCTCGGGTTCAAAACCCAGGAGTAGAATGCCTACTACTAAGTGGCATCACGGGATGCTTTCGAGAATGGTGGCCAGAATCATCACACCGGGAACACAAAGCATTGCTAGATTACTAGGTGACTCCCTAAAACACCTAGGGACATAATAATAGCTCCAACATATATGTCGAGGCAATAGAGTACCTCAACTCACAGATTAGTGTGGTTGAACTGGCCCAAAGGAACATCGGGAACGGAAAGAAGCGATTTGCAAATGCATCAGACTATTTAGAAACCTGGGATGACTCGGATAGCATAACGGCTGTAAATGCTCAAAATGATTTGAGACATCCTGCAAAATGGTGGCATAACCACTAAACATCACAATATCAAAGTTCTGAGATGAACTGCCAACACACAGAAGTAGTAGGAACCGAACTCGGGCTTGAATCCAACAATCTTAGGCAACTACGGTTTAGTAACATGTCATCCTGATAGATAGATGAGAAGACCTAGTTCTTAATCCCCGTAGAAAAGAAGAGGTTGACTCAGATCAGAAGGACATAAGGTAAAGGAGTAAAAATAGCCTTACGTTCCCTTCCCCAATAAATTCCCTTATATAGCTAAAGCATTTCAAGACTCAACTTCGACCAGTTTGGCTTGGTAATCCTACAGGCAGTCAAGCTCTGATACCAAAGCTGTCAGGACCCCGATTCCAAGTCACATCGATCTAGCCGGTAACACTTCATATCACTTTGCGGCCTCACGCATGGTATTCCCACGGGTGTCGCCTTACCATGGCCCAGGACCGATTGTGCCTTTTGGCTCACGTATATGATAGTGTCGCTAGCATCCATATGACAGGGAACCCAGGCTCACATGGCTAGTCGTGAACCCAAAGCGGCACCAACCTATGGGGACAGGCATACATGAATCACATCGAGCATGTCGGTCAGCAGCGTGTGAATCCGGGCTGTAGCACTGGGCTAACAGGACTCCGGGAACCTGGGCTGTAGCAGGCTAGGCAGGACTCCGGATGTCACCGCGTGACATTTCCCCAAGGGGACAGACACAGGAACCAACTGAAACACATGCCACCCAGTCAAGTGTCTTGAGTAGTAGTGCTGGGGTAGAAGGACTCCGGTGAACCGGGCTGTAGCGGACTACTATGGCTCATGGAAGCACTAGACGACATTTCCCCATAAGAGAGGCTGCCAAGGATAAATAACTAGATTGTCGAATCCCGCACATACCAAGCATTTCAATCATACACACAATATGCTCGATATGTGTAAATACAACATGGCATCACAACATAACTCTACGACCCAAATATTTATTCATTAGGCTCCGAGGAGTGAGATATTACAAACATGGTTCTCATGACCCAACAATCATAGCATACAAATCAAAGCACATGCGGAAGCTTAACATGTCTGAGTACAGACATCTACAAATGAAAAAGGCTGAGAAGCCTGACTATCTACCAGATCCTGTCGAGGCTACAAGATCGTAGCTGAGGTATCAAGCTAAACGTCGAAGTCCACGAGAAACTACTAGCGAGACTGAAGTCTCTCTGCAAAACATAAATTAAGCAAACGTGAGTACAAAAGTACTCAGCAAGACTTACATCAGAACTAGCTACATATGCATCGGTATCAACAGGGGGTGATGGAGTTTAACTGCAGCAAGCCAGCTTTGACTCGGTGGCTATCTTAAACTACGACTGCAAGCAACTCTTTTGAGGTGGCGCACACGAGTCCACATATTCCCCATTCAATACACCACTATGGATCCTCTCCCGTCTCCCTACGAGAAGGCCATCCATAGCACTCACACTTATCTTGCGATTTTTAGAGTATCCACTTTCACTTTTCTATGAACTGTTATAGGCAACCCAGAAGTCCATTACCGCGGACACGGCTAGGGTCAGCCCTAGGGTCAGCGCTATGCACGGCCGCCAACACATATCCTATAAACACCAGAAACTAGTTGCAACTCCTGGACAGAGGACGAGAGGGGTCAGTAAGTCGAGCGGGGTCATATTTCAGGGCCCAATGTGTGGTAGTAGCTGTTTCATGGATCACAAACACAGAACTCAGTTCCTGAGAACGGTTTCAATGAGACAACCCACCATGTACTCCTACATGGCCTCTCACTGCTACCTTTACCAAATCGTGTTCACACACTTAGCTCACACAGTAGGACATGTTCACAACTTTCCAATTCATTCCCTATGAATCAGACCTGACACAACTCTAAGCAATAGCAGGCATGACAAGCAAACATGAATGAGTAGGCACATCAGGTCTCAAACAACTCCTACTCATGCTAGTGGGTTTCATCTATTTACTGTGGCAATGACAGGTCATGCAAAGGAAAGGGGTTCAACTACCGCAGCATGTAACAGTTGAATCGTTGTTGTCCTAATGCAGTAAAAGAGAGCAGGAGCGAGAGAGTGGGTTTGTATCGGAATGAACAACGGGGTTTTGCTTGCCTGGCACTTCTGAAGATATTATAGCTCTTCATCGATGTCATCGATCTCATCGTCGAAACCACGTCTATGGAGAGGGGAGAAATACCGGCAACAGAGAAAGAAACACAATCAATGCAATGCACAATATGATGCATGATCATGACATGGTGAAATGAATGTGTTGGGCTAATGCAACTACAACCAAAAGTTTTTGAGCTTATTTGAATCAAGGATTCAAATACAAGCCTAAACTATGAACTCATATAAGTGCATTATCATGTTTCATCTAAACAGCAAGGTTAGGTTGCTTTAACATGCATGAAACTAGTACATATGGATAGATTGGATTTTTCTGATCATTTTTCATATATAACTTGTTTGATTTGGAGCTACGGTTGATTTTCTATGATTTTTAGAAGTTTGTACTATTTTCTGGAATTTCCTGTATAAGAATAATTCCAGTAATTGAATTAATGCGTCAGCATGACATAGGTGTGACGTCAGTGGGTCAACTGGGTCGGCCAGGTCAAACCTGACCAGTGGGGTCCACTGGTCAGTGACACAGAGCTGTTTGGGTCACAGACATGTGGGGCCGGGTCAACAGCCACGTAAGCACGGTCAACTCCGACTGGTGGGTCCCACGTGATTATAAACTAATCTAAACTGAAATAAAACCTAAATTATTTAGGGCTTGGGGCCCAGGTGTCAGTGAGCTAGGTGTGTTAGTTAGGGCGTCATCAGTGGCTAATGACAGCGCCACGTCGGCTTCACCGGAGTTCTGCCGGCGGCGACCAAAACCGTGGCGGAAGATCGTCGGAGTGGCGCTACGGGCGGTTTCGGGCCAAGCCAAGGGCACCAAAGGGTTTCCCTTGCTCGTGCGCATCCAGGGGAGGCACGCGGGAGGCGCGGGGTGGAACGAGCTCGCCGGAGTAGAGCTCGTGGCGGCGGCCGGCGTTCGGGCACCTGCGGGTTTGGAGTTGTGGTGGACGGGAGGAGGAGCTGGTGGATGAAACATTCTCCTGGGGGTGTACTGAGTGCGGTGACGTGCTTGGTTTGGACGGAGGTCGGCCAAAATACAACGACGACATGGCCGGCGCCAGCGAGGGCTCGGTCTCCACGGTAATGAGAGCTAGAGCTGGAATTAGCGCACGGGAGTAGGGGGAAACGGTTCAAAGGCTCACAGTGCATTGCATGGATGGGTTGGCAGCTCGGGGGAGGCTCTGCAGACGACGGAGTGGCGACGGCGATCGCCGGAGTCCGAGGAAGAAGACGGAGCTGATGGCGGCATTGTAGGGGCTCTCGCGGGGCATGGCTCGGTGAGGAGGAAGAGGGGTCGAGGCGGAGCCTCTGAGCGCATCGGCGAGGTGAGGCAGTGGCTGTGGTCACGGCGGTGCTCGTCGGCGGCGACGGCTGTGCTCGGCGGCCGCGCGTCAGAGAAACGGAGGAGGGGGGAGGAGCGAGGGAGAGTGTGAGGGGGTTCCAAGGGGTCTGCGTGGCAACGCCAGAGGCGTCCAGGCCGTCGAAGAGGCAGGCGAGCAGGGTGGAGGTGGCGCGCGCATGCACCGTGCCCAGCTTCTCCTCTGCCTACTGGCAAGAGGTAGAACACGAGGCTCCTCCTGGTGGGCTGGGCCGCCAGGTGGGCTGGCCAGCTGGGCTGCGACAGGTAAGCCAGGTGAGTCTCTGCTCTTTGCATTCTGTTTTTTTTTGTTTTTCTATTTTTCTGCAACTTCTGAGCTTTATTAAAAAAATACCAAAAGTTTTCAAAAATCTTAAAGATAATTGTGGGGTCTGTTTGGATTATTCCTAACAGCCCTTGCTTAAGGTCAGAATTAATTGAGCACTTAAAATAATATATTGCATTTAAATGCCCAATTGCAAATGCAATAAGATTTAATTCAAAAATACAGAATGGCCTAGAAATGTGTGCATGACTTTTGGCAGAGGTTTTCACCTTTAACAAGAATCATGAAATTTTCTAAAGGGCATTTGGGATTATTGAAAATATTTTTATTGAACCTAGTTGAATTCATTTGGTGCTAGGGTTTCAACAACCCCCATTTCAAGTTTCTTTGGAATTTAAACATGATGGCATGATGAACAAGCAAAGTCAAGCAAGGGCTGAACTGGGGCTGTGACACCTATAGAAATCAAGCAGATAGGCTTTGCGTGGCAGGGATAGGTAGTAGTAATTTCCATCTCGGAAATTTTGGTTTCGGGCGGTTACTGCGACTTTCCCGCTTCGTTCAAATTTTGCATAGTGCACGTTTACCGTGCCAACTCAATTCGAATCCCGTTTGTATTCTATTTTTTCGGGTGGGATCCATTTTTGATTGGAATAAAATTCTATAAACATCATTTTATATATACTTTCAAAAGCACAACACCCTTTATACATAAATATGGTTTACAAATGGCATGATCTCAGATTATAAGGTTGCATCCATCAATTTGGATTTTCAAATATTTGAAACCACTTTATGTTGAAATCCAATGTATGCATTCCTCGCTAACTGTCTCCAATTAATGTGTGTTTCATGCGGGTTTTTTTACTTACCAAACATGTATAATGTGTTTCACACACACAACATATAGTGTAATCCTGTTTAGACATTAATTGCATATAAACCATGCATTGTTTCTAATTAAAGAATCTATGGATCACCAATATTGATAAACTATATAACATTACACGTGTCCCCAAATTCAAATGAATATGCATGTCTGATACACCAATTTGTGTTATGATATTATCGATGTCGTGATCTCCAGTTTAAATATTTGAATCCCATTTAATCCAGATATTTGTCTCATATAACTATCACACACGCTTATA
Source organism: Triticum urartu (assembly GCF_003073215.2). Classification (NCBI taxonomy): domain Eukaryota; kingdom Viridiplantae; phylum Streptophyta; class Magnoliopsida; order Poales; family Poaceae; genus Triticum; species Triticum urartu. The sequence goes on from NC_053025.1 coordinate 409,256,541, forward strand.
TAGGACTATCTCTCTAGACCTATATGCGTTCATCGTCTCTCGGGTATCTCTCGTGCTACCTGTATGTCGACAATGATCTTTTATCTTCGTAACACACTGACGGTACTCTCTCCCTCGACCTTCATCACTCTATCTCTCTCTAAGTATATCTCGCTCCCTGCTATGTGTCTCTAACTATGATTCTCCATGTGGAATCTCTTTCTCTCACACAAACACAAAACTTTGTCTTCTGGTGTCTCATTTCTCTCTATTATTCCCCTGTGTGCCACTCGCACACCCCTCATACAGAGATGTCTTCCTTAGGTATGAGAACCTAGGATTCGTCCTCTTAAATATCTCTTTCTCACACACAAACACAAACTCTGTCTCCCAGGGTCTCATATTTCTCCACTATTCTCTTGTATGTCGCTCACACACACTCTCTCTCCCTAGAGATATCTTGCGTTCCCTCATATGTTTCTCTAGCTATCACTCTCGTTTTGAAATATCTTACTCTCTCGCAGACACAAAACTCCGTCTCTCATATCTCATTTCTCTCCGATATTTGTTTGTATGTGAGTCACATGCACCCTTTCTTCATCTCTCTCACACCCACACCCATAATTCAGCCTTCTGATCCACTCGACTCCTATCTCTAACGCACACTAGCTAGCATCTTTATATTTCTATTTATCTATTTCTCCATCAACCTTCTTTCATTTATAGGTTGATCTCTTTTGCACAATCATTGTGCCTCACTCCCTCTGCTCGCCATAGATGCATGCTCCAGCCCATGCCACTATCTCTTAAAGACAAAAACACATGCTCAATTGTCGGGCCTTCTTCCCTGCATTCTCGCATGCATGCATATTGTTATACCGATCCGTCTCTCCCATGTCGTTGATCTTAGCTTACAACTTATGTCTTCTTTCTTTTATCTCGATCATGCGCGCGCGCACACACACACATCCCACGTATACATGTATACCTCTCACACATGCACGTTGAAGGTCTCTATGTCTCCATATGTAGTTAATTAACCTCAACCCCAATGCCACATCGAATCGTTCTCTTCTTGTGTGCACATAACATCTGCCTGGATGGGTAAAACACACACTCACACTTAACAATCTCCTTGTAGCTACCCCCCCTCTCACACTTCCCCTATATCCCCGAAACCAATAAGACCATACCTTCATTTAATTCCCTCCTACATGCACCATCGACATATAGTAGTCTTCCTCGGTGTCTCTCGAACAAACACATTATCTCGATGTCGACTACTCTCACGCGCACACACCTTCTCTTCCCCCTCTACGGGCATTTTCTCTCTCGCACCCCATCGTTGGTGGCCTCTGCCATACGCATCACCTCTCTATGATGAAGCCATGCAAACTTAAATTACATCCGCCACCGAGGACCCTGCGTCACACACACACACAAACAAACACACACACAAACAAACACACACACGCACGCACGCACGCACCAACCCACCCACACACACACACAAACACACACACATAGTAAGACTCCATCACACACACTAAGACTCCATCTCTCTCTCTCACACACACACATGCAGACTCCATCACACACACACATGCTCTAGGCGGAGCATTTGTTCCTACCACCTTCATCCACCCTTACCCGTATGATAAACAATCACCTTAATTTACTTGTATAACATGGAAAAATTCCACTTTACTTTAGTAGTTAGCAAACTTATCATCTGTACCCTTATAAAAAACCGAGCTAGCGATGATGGTGTGCCTGCCATCTTGTAATATAGACCATCTGATCTATATCTGATGGATAGAAAGCAAACTATGATAATTTTACAAAAGATAGTCGCACCTCTCTCCACATCCTTATGTCCCACACCTCATTGCTGAGCAATTAAAAAAGAAAGACTCCGAAACAATCTAGCATGGTGGCCACTGCCGCCTGCCGGCGCCGTCCATCCCCATGCCTCCGCCCATTATGACCACTAGTTACCACCACGCTCCACTCCTCCTCACCTTATCTCTCATCTTTCATTTTTCGATGACATTCTCAAGTTACCAGTTTTCCGATAAAATTCTCGAAATATCATTAGTTTTTACACATGGGATTACTCCTGCATGGGTAAATCACAACATGTATTTTGTAAAAAAATGCATATTGATGTTCTGTGCAATGCACAAGCATATTGCTTATAATTATATAACGCAAATCACGAGCAGGAAGTGAATCTTTTTACACAACCACGTTAACATGGCCACGTAAATCACTAGCTAAAGTAAATACCATTATACTTATATCCCGATGCAAAAGGTTGAGTACATGTCCGAAGAGTAGAGTCGCACACACGCACTCTGTCTCTCAGAATCACACACACACACACATAGCAGTTACTTGACGCCCACTTAAGCAGACACGTATGTTACAATTTGTGCACCCGCGGGTACACGTGATGCTGTGCATTTATTTAAGTCGGACGGCGAACCCAAACAGTAGATGCATTCATTCCCCTCCCGCGGCCTCTTCTCTAGTCGCTTTCACTCGGTAGCCATGGCCCAGCCGAAGGTAACAACATACGCCATACTCCCGCCAGAGCGGCTCTTTAATCTGGAAATTTCAGTGGTCATGCATGCATCTTTTTGTGCTAGCACTCCTATATAAGGGTTGACCGGTCACTTCCCGCAGACGTGCGCAGGCGGTGGAAGAGGAAGGAGAAGGGAAGCGGGCTGTGGAGTAACGTTTTTTACCACAATTTCTTAGGAAACTGAGTGCAATAATTGAGTAGTTTTGCAAACTACCAGTACTACACATGAAACGGTTCAAAACCTATACTCCCTTGCCAGCGCGCGCTTCCCGCGTGAAATGGTCAGCATCGCCCTAGAGCGTCAGTGTCGCATTAATGCCCGCCAGAGCGGAGGTGACCTCTCACTGGCGCAGGCTTTGAAGTGGCACGATGGCTGAGAGAGCGCCACTTCCCGGTGCACCGACTTCTCGGCCTCGAGGCTGGCCAAAGGCCCTATTTGGATCCATGGGTTAGAGTTAGTTTGAGCTAGTTGGGGCTCAAATAGCCCTGAAGTATCCAAGCATGTGGGTTTAAATTGGAGCAAGTTGCACCGAACCCACCAAAAAAACTATCCCACCCAAGAGGTGCTAACTGGAGATAGTTCTCATTGGGACCACTGAAAAATCACTTCTCTCTCTCCATCAAGTGCATTTATTGTCAATCTAACCCTGTCACCCAAACACCTCTTTGGCTACAGTTAGTTCAGGGTTAGTCATGAGTTAGTCTAACCTCTAGCTAAGTTAGAGTATCCAAACATGAGTAGTATAGGACATGCAAGTTGCTCAAAGCATACAGTCAAATTCGTACGTGAAAGGATTTTTTTCTTTTTGAAAACGAAACGTGAAAGGAATTTTTTAGAATTCTCTTGGCATGTCGCTAACATGTGATGAGTTAACCAACCTCAATAGACGGCAAAAACGCCAGCCCGCCGCACTTTGAGATAGACGAGGAGGGAGAAGTGATACGGGCTGCTGGATTACTAGAGATAGGTGTCGCATGGAAGCCAAGAAATATGGTGATAGCGTGGGTTAGCCATGTACGTACTAGTATGATGTAACTACATTGGGATGTCGTGTTTCGTACTCTTCCAGTCCACTATGGAGATGATTGGTTGATTTTATATCGCTGAATAATATAAAATATTATGAATGCAGACGCTCCACCCTAAGGTTCCTTGCTCCTTCTTGGTTGTCGGGAATCTATGTTCTTCCACTCTTTTTTATGTGAGCTTTGTTCATCCTTTTGCCAACACGCGACACATCTAACATCAAGGTGCACGTGTCATGCAAGGATCGTTCCATCTATATGAAGAACACGTGGGACTAGAACTACGAGACGGACATGTACCCAGGAGTGGACGTGTGAACCTGTGTAATGTAGCGCAGTAAGTGAAGTAGAAAGGCACAAATAGTATGAACATGCGTGGCGCAAAGGCATTTGTCTCTTACTACCACTAAATGTTGTACGTGCAATGCCCGGTGATGTTATGGAGTACGTGACTAAGTACTCTACTACTACTACTATATTAATTGGAGGCACATATTAGGTTTTATATTTGTTTACATGTATGCCCCAAGACCTTCCAACTAGACGTGTCTTCCTCTCCAGGTCGCACTTTGTATCGTTCATACCACTAGTACAGTAGTACTACTACATGTGGTCTCCGACCCAGAAGTGGAGACGCTCTACCACGCTATTCATGTCCCACTCCTTTCATTGACGTGTGCGACATCCAGCATGTGTCGTGTGTTTGGCACTCCTTCATTGTAAGAGTTGAAACGCTGGCATTCATTAGAAATAAAAAATAAATATAAATAACCAATGATACTATACCACGCGGTTTCCTTGCTCCTCGATATCGAAAAGAATACTTCCGCTCACCGACATGTGGGACGTCGACCATCCTGGTCCACTTGCCATGCCCGCAGAACTCCAAGGGAGAGTCACCCTGGTCGTCGCGCCACAGTAATTACTAATGAGCCGTCAAATCACAGGCCCAACCTTACCCACTATGAAGTTGCTCGGACGAAGGAACCATCATGACTTCTTTGAATTCCGCTTCTTGAAGAAAACTACTATACCAGCAGTACTGCTAGCTACAGTAGTTACTCCAGCAGAGGCCTCCTTTGGTTCATAGGATAGGAATTTTATAGGAATATGAAAATCACAGGAAGTGAGATGACATGCATCTCAATTCCTATAGAGAAAGAGATGCCATTTGATGCATAGGACCGGCATTTTTCCATTAAGTCTAGGCTAATGTACTGGTAATTTTCTCTAAAAACTACAATAGTAACTAGTAGTACTGTTACATGCTCGTAATTAATTAAACAAACGTACGGGTGACACAGACACACACACACACTAACTACTAGTACTACTACTTCTCACATGCTGGCCAGACGCCGTCGTTCTCCTTCCCGGCTTTGTCAGCGACACCCCACCGTGCTTGGATCTCCGCCGAGCTCTCCGCAGCAGCGCGTGCGTCCTCTTCTTTCTTGCCGCGACGGGCCTCTGTTTTCTTGAGTGCTTTCTTACTTTTCCGCTCCCTCTGTGCGGATTTGGCCGCCTCTTGCTCTACCGCCCATTCGGCCTTGGCAGCTTCAAATTCCGCCCACATAGGTGTGAGGTCATGAGCGGTGATGAACTCGGCACGGCAGGATGCCACCGCTTGCCTACCATTCTGTGTGTGGACGTGGGCGGCGAGGAACTCGGCGCGGCGGGATGCCATCGCTTCCTTACCAGTTAGTGTGACACGCAGTGGCATGAACGATGCTTGGTGATAGCTCTGGTGTGGAGTGGCCGGACAACCGTAAAGTGCATTGGTTTGTCAAGAGCTCAAGGATAGAAGACGAAGGAAATTTGGATTCCCCTTCAATCCTGGTCATTTATACGGTCACTGGCTCAGCGTATAGTTCCGTATTTGTCTGGTTGACCAGTCAAACTGTCCGCATGTGCCTCATCAACTCGTGTTCTTTATCTATCTATCTATCTATCTATGCGGGCCTACCTGTTAGTGGAGAAAGAAATAAAAACCAAAATTATGCGTATGTGACATTACTGTTTAGACATTTGCTAGAGGCCTCCGCGAACACCGCGCATGTATTCACCTGGATCAATACCAACGGTCATACTCGTGACTCAGCGCCTTGCTCATGTATATCGTCCATCACAACGACAATCTATTAAATAGCCTAGCTAGAGAAGGTACTATGGTGCGGAGTATGTACTATCGTGAGCAACCGATCATAGTTCCACTGCACACGAGTGTGTGTCTGATCGATTCGTCCATTATTCATAAGTTATGTATGGTTGTGTGGTGTCTAATGGTGGTTGTCGAATGCTAGCTGGCGACAAGAGCGGTTGCATGGACGCCTGGTTGTCAATACGTGCCGCATACGCTTCAAAGGCTCGTCATTAATGAGTTCACATTTTACCACCACGCCAGCATCTGACCGCCCTGGCCTACCGAAAACCCTTCCATCGCTAGCGCGCGCTTCCTACGTGAAACGATCACCGTCTCTCCAGAACGTCAATCTTGCATTCACCGGCCTTAACTGCAGGTGCAGTTGTTCTGTCACTGACATGCGGGCCTGATGCCCGTTGGGCCCACATGTCAGTGAGACAACACACCTGCGGTTAAGTCACTGAAGCAGCGTCCGCATTCACGCCCGACGTGACCTCTCACTGGCGTTGGCATTGCAGCAGCGCGACGGCCGAGAGAGCGCCACCCGCGCGGCATCCCGATGCAAGCGACTGCTCCACGTTAATGACACCACGACTGCCGACGAACCTACTCCGGTGCCAGCCGTCCATACGTCTGCCGTGGCTCATTGCCATTCGCCCGCTATATTAACTTGAGACCCAGCTCCCAGCCATAGCCAAAGACACACACTCATTCTCCTCTGGTCCCTTCCTTCTGTTGGCACCACTACAACCATGGACTCCGGGCACTCCAAAGCTCTCTTGGACGTACTGTCGCAGGAGCAGAGGAAGGACATCGGTGGCCCCGCTCCGGGCGCGCTCCAAAGCTCTCTTGGACGTACTCTCGCAGGAGTAGATGAAGGAGATCGCCGGCTCCCCCCGGCCGCCCTCCGCCGCCACGACCACGAAGCCGGCGCGCATGTGCGACCGCAGCCGGCAGCGAGGAAGAGTAGTACACGGTAGGTCGCCACCGCTCTGGTCCCAGGAAGGCCACCGCTCCTCCACTTAGTCGACGCCAAGCTTGGTGGGATAAAGATCGGTGGCCGATTAGCCGCTTGATGGCGACGTGGAGGCGGAAATCTTCATAGCCTTGTGCTCCGGAGGTGGAGGACATCAAGGCGGATAAGGAGGAGGCAAAGGCAATGGCCGGCTTTCTCGGGTTCATGGCCGGACATGGTGGTCGGGGCCCATCGATCATTTAGATTAGGTTTACAGTAGGTTTTAGTACGGTTTGTGCGAAATATGTAATGAATTTCGTCCAGTTTATAGGAAAAGTTCTCGAAATGTAATGAATTTCGTCTAGTCAATTTGAAATTTGCTTTGTTTGGATGAATTTCGTCTGGTTAGTTCATATAGTTGTCGAAAGGTTTGGGGCAGCATTGGATGGCATCCATCAGTGTCCTCGGAAAGATGCCGGTGTAAATTTGAGGGCCGGCGCTGGAGATGCCCTAACTATCATGCTATAATCGCTAACAGTGCTCCATTATTTCGCAGGGAACAGTTATCCCTCAATCAAAATCAGATCCGCCGTGTTTCGCACTCCTCCCATGTAAGAGTCTAGACTCTTGCTTACATAAAAATGGAGAAAGTGGACGGCACTTTAGCATGTCATATCACTCAAACTAGCCCGCCTAACGCGCGGGAAAGCACCACCCTCGTCATTTTGTTCTGGATTTCTATGAATCGATCGCACGAAAATGTTATGCTTTGCAAGTTCAAAAGGAAAAGGCGGCACACTTACAACTCATACGCGCCACGTTCACGTCGCACCCCCGACAGTCCGGCTCGCACGCCGCTCACCAGAGGGGACACACATTGTCTTACATTTTCACTGACATGTGGGACTGCAATTGAATAAACCGTCGATAGCCGAAATCTAATCGCTCAGCGGGCGTCGGCTTAGAGGAGAGAGACGGGGGAGGGAGAAGAGATCGCCCGCCCGCCGTGCACAAACTCCAAGAAATATGTGGTGATAATGTGAGGTGGGCCATGCGGGAGTCCGCACCGCTTCCAAGCCTGCTTCTTACCGTCCTGGCCCACCAGAACCCCTCCCCCACCGCACCACCTCCCCGCGCGCCCCTCAGAGGCCAGCTGCCCGCATTCATCGCAAGTAGTACCAGTAAAATTATGTGCTATAAAGGGCATGTACAATGGTTGATAAGATAGTCTTATCATAAGTCTTGCATGTAATTTAGAGATGACAAAAAACATGTGTACAGTGGATCATCTCTTAGCCTTATCTTCAATAACTAGTTATTCCTAAAAACATGGTGAAGCATATTGTGCTAAGAGATCATCTCTTGTCTTCTCGACAAGCCGGCTTATGTGGAGGAGAGAGAGGCATTGACAAAGTCAAGGAGTGGGATCTGCAGGAGCCCGTCTCTGCACGTGCTCCTAGGTATAAAAAACTAATTCTAAAAAAAGAGGCATAAAAACAATTGTGTCTAAAAAAGAAAGTTAAAATACATTTGAGTGGAAATAGATAGAGAGAGAGTGAGAAAAAGTTGTAACCTTATAGTGAACACTATGGTAGTATTACATGAGGAAGGAGGGAGTGGTGCACATGCCAAGTTCACTGGGCTGACGTGTTTCACACTCCTCCGTTGTAACAGTGGAGACAATAGGTTTCATCAAAAATAAACAATGAATACTCGTTGCTCGTCCACTATATCGGAAAGAATACTTTCATTCACCATCATGTGGGACGTCGACCATGTTGGATCTGGGGTTTCGGCAGACCCTTGAGGTTCAAACCCTGTGGTGCGCGCGAAGGTTTTCTCTCTATCTATCCACGCCCTAGCTCTCTAAGATCTCGCAGATGAACACGACGAACTCTCAACACAGAAAGACACAAGATTTATACTGGTTCGGCCACCGTTCGGGTGTAATACCCTACTCCAGTATGGTGGTCGTGGATTGCCTCTTGGGCTAATGATGAACAGTACAAGAGGAAGAACAACCTCCTAAGGTTGAGGTGTTCTTGTGCTTGGTGAGTTTGTGTTTGTGAGGATCGGAATCAGCTGCCGACCTGTGATGGTGTCGATCCCATCCCCCTCATGGTGGTGGCTAGTTATACTTATATAGGCCCTGGTCCTCTACCAAAATATTGAGCGGGAAGGGATGCCAACAACGGCCAATTCGAAACAGGACATCTAGTACAAGTTATCCTGACAAAAGGTGGTCTTCGCCTGCAAAAGGCTCTGGTGATGACGCCGTCTTGGGCTCCATGGTGACCTCCGTCTTGCTGTCCTTCTAGTCCTGGTCTCGTTGCACCAATATGGAAACCTTTGCTTGATGCATCGGTACTCCGTGCCTGCGATTGCCCCCTTAGCACCAAAGAGGAAACAAGGACGCCGCACATACTGGCGCCCGCCTGGCCTCGATCGTCATGGCTCACGTCAAGAGGTGCCTCGCGAGGTTTGCCTTGCCTTGATCTCTCCGCCCCTCGTGAGCCTGCCTGGCGAGGCCGCTCTTGAGGAGGCATTGCATCGTCTGCCCCGCGAGGCTTTGCCCCTCGCTAGGGTCTTGAATGTCTTGTTGATGAAGATGGGTTGTATGAACCTGCCAGCCCAGCCACGCCGTGGGCCACAGGCAGGCAAGTCTGGGACCCCCGTTCCCAGAACACTGACAGTAGCCCCCGGGCCCAAGGCGTGGTCGGGCTTGGCTTCGAAGCGAAGCCAAAGGGTCAAGCACGTAGTGCCGCGGGCCCCAAAAGCCGGCGGCCTCGGTTGTCGCGTGGGAGTTGATTGGATGTGAGCGTCTCCGCTTTCCCATGCTGCCTTGGCAACTGCCCGACTTGACAAGTCCCTGCGACATGCAAGGAAAACCATCATTACCTATGATCATGGGGGTGTTGGTTGGCCTTCCTCTACTATAAATGGGGAGAGGGCAGAGCCCCCGTCATCCTTCTCTTCCATTCTGCCTGCTTATTCCTCCTCTGCTCCTCTGCTAGCAGCCACTTCAATGGCGCCGATCCACAGGTTTTCGACTGAGAAAAAGGGGAAGGTTCCCCTTGACGTGACGGCGCTGCTTCCACCGAAGAAGAGATCGGTCCACCGCCGCGACACCGCGGAGTTGTAGGTGGTGACGAGGCCTTGGTGCCAGCGACCTCCTCCTGGGTATCCATTGCCCTTGTACGCCCAAGTCGGGGGCTCGGGAGGAAGGAACGATGAGCATCGGCATGCACGCCACGGCCAAGGTCAACGCGCCGCGACGTTGAGTGCCGCCGCTCCTGGATTTCATGCATTGGACTCTTCACGTGAGTTCGTGCTGTGGGCGCCGATGCCCCCAAGCTCCTGGATCCGCTTCCCGCGTTTCTTCTCCGACGTGATGCCATTGAGGGGGCCTCTTGAGCTCTGGTTGTAGCATGCCGACTGCGATTCCCCGGCGACCGGAGCTAAGGTTGAAGCAGTCTCCACCGGCAAGATCTTCATGACCTATGGCTGGGGCGAGGTCGCGCGGGTTTGCCGTGTGGAGGGTGCCCTCGCGATCCACCTCGAGTGCGGCGACGCCTCCATGCTGTTCTTCAAGGTCTTCGACGCGGAGGGTCGCCGCTTGGAGTGTTGCCCCGTAGGGAAGCGCCAGGGTGAGGCACGCTCCGCTCGGGGCTGCTCCAGTAGTAGCAACTCTTGGGAGTCCAGTGGCTCTCCTGAGCTCTACAAGACTCCGGAGACGAGCGACGACAGCTATGTGACCCCGAGCTCCTGCCGTGCTCGGAGCAGGGCCGCCATGTCCGGCCGCTGCCGTCGCTGATCTGGATGGGGTTGGCGCCGGCCTCCCGTGGCCCACTGTTGATGATGGTGCCGACCGCGGGGGTGTGTAGATAGGATTCTCCTAAGTTCTTGTCTTCTGTTCCCTGCGGAGGAATCAAGAAGTACCCCGCAGGGGCATGTAAAGAATCTGCAATGCCTTTTGTTGCCATTATCTTAATTATGGAAGCCTTGTTAGCGCTAATCCTGTTTAGGCTCAGTCTTCGCTTTCCAACCTCGCAACAACTTGTTGCTCTATGCTGACAGGTCCCGGTCCCCAGGTAGACTTCAGCCGTTGCTGGTATGCCAGGTCGTGTGACGTGGTCAAGGCCAGGAGGTGAGCGGCCCGAGGTCCAGTAAGAGCCCCTGAGGTGCTATGCTCAGGAGGTATCGTTTAGCGCTCAAGCAGCCGTGGTAAGATAAGAAAGGGAGGTGACATTGCCACAACAGGGCTGCAGCGAGCGTGTCTGATTAGGTTCCAATGAATGGTTGATCCGAGCTTGTGACTTATCTTGGCGGTCCGGGGTCGATTCTTTGCGATGCGCCAGACCTGTGCGCGAACGTCCGCAGTGTAGCTAGGTCATGCCCATACGAGTCCTCCCCCTTTCAATGCTCTCCTTCATGCTCTACGTCCTCAGGTCCTGGCCCTCGAGCGAGCTCAGCCGCCACTGGTATGCCAGGTCCCGTGTCGTGGTCAAGGCCAGGGGGTGAGGGCTGGAGAGCCAGTAAGAGCCCCTGAGTCGCGATGCTCAGGAGCCCCCCTTTTAACGTGCAAGCGGATTGCTCGGAAGAGGTGGGCGCTCGCGGTGCCGCCTAGTGTTATACTCATGAGGTTCCTGCGAGCTAGCACAAGGAAGAACACGATCTGCTGTTATGGTTGCTAGCCTGCCACTGGTTGCTTCATGAGGAGGTGAAGGCACTGAGGGCCTGGTGAGGTGACGTGCGCGGGGCGTGCCCCGAGCCAGAGCTCGACTTCTTAGGTTTTTCGACGTGGCAGGGACGGACCCATGCACCAGCGGCGTGCCGGCGTGAGGAGGCCCCGCGGGAGGCGACAATTGAGTAGGTAGCAATCATAGGTAGATCAATCATAAGAGCAGCAAGCTTTAGTAATGCATGGGGATATGCGCCACTGGGTCAGGCGCGAGCAGCTTGGGAATGATGCAGCCCGAGGGGCGCTCCCAATAAGGTAAGCTAAAGACATAAATAAAATGGGTACATCCACAGGGACGGACCCACGCGGCCTGGGAATGATGCAGCCGAGGGGCGCTCCCAGCTAAATGAACTTGAAAAGATGTCAACTGGTTATGTTGACGAAGGAGAGTTGAGGCAGCTGAAGGCGCACAGAGAAAGGGTTGCTCCTCACGAGCCACCGGGGCCCTGAGCCTCAGGAGGCTCTGGGGACTCACGTGGTTCCTTGAGGACCGTCCCCATCTCCGTCCGGATGGCGTGGTGCTTGGCCTCTTGAGACGCCAGGAGGCGCCGCAGGTTGCGCTGGTAGGCGGCTGATATGCTTGGCAGGCCAAAGGGCATGCGAACATAGCTGTGCGGTGGGCCCTTGCAGTGTCCCACACGCGAAGGCCAGAAAAGCTCCTGAGAAGCGACCCTGTTGAGCCCTGGAATGTTAATGCAGATGCGCAGCCCGGCATCCTCGCCTGGATGGAAAGTTGCGCCTTGTGAGCGGCAGTTGCCATGCATGGCCCTTGAGTCTTGTAGCTCTTGGGTGATCTTGGTGATGAATTCCTGAACAGTGGGCGGTCCTTGCCCTATGTTCTCCTTAGGGAAACATGCCATGAAGCATGCCTCCAAGTGGTGCCCGAGCGCCTCCCTCATGATGTGTGCAAGGTCTGAGGTCTTCCAGAAGAAATCCCCCGAGCCCTGCCCGAGAAGGGCGCCGGGCGCGCCTTCCTATGCGATGGAGGGAGGCGCCCCTGGAACGGGCGCTAATCCCGACGAGGCTCCGTCTGCGACGCCACCCTCCGGTGGTCTGGCACAGTGCAGCTATTTCTCCTTCTAGGGGACGGCCTCATGAGGGCCCTCGCTCCCGCTGTTGGGGTCGTCGATTGCTGCAGCTTGGAAGGCACGCTCGAGGGAGCACACCGCATCTCTTTCTTTACATGGTACCGTGATGATCCCGCTGCTTCCCGGCATCTTGAGGACATTGTAGCCGTGATGGGTCACCGCCATGAACTTGGCCAGGGCTGGGTACCCGAGGATGGCGTTGTACGGCAGGAGGATGTGCACGACATCGAAGTCGATGAGCTCGGTGCGGTAGTTGTTGCGCGTGCCGAAGGTGATAGGGAGGCGGACCTGCCCTATCGGTGTGGTGGAACTGTCGGTCACTCCTGAGAAAGGCTTGGTAGGCTGGAGCTGGTCATAAGGCACTCGGAGGCTGTCGAACGTGTCGACGGATAGGACACTGAGCCCTACGCCACCTTAGATGAGGGTCTTGGTAACTTGCATGTTGCTAATGACTTGGGAGCAAAGCATCGAGAGGACGCCATCGGTAGCCGCGCACTTGAGCTGATCTGCCGAGCTGAACATGATGGGGCACTGGGACCACCTAAGCGGGCGTGTGGCTTTGAGCTTAGGGAGGACTGCATTCACTTTGCGAGCAAACTGCTTGAAGATACGCTGCGAGGCTGGGTCCTGGGCTCCGTCCAAGATGCAGGCGATGGCACGCGGTTCCTGGAAGCCCCCAGCTCCCTCGTCCTGATGGTGTTCGTCAATCCTTCTTGGTGGCGGCGACAACAGAGGGAGTCCAGCATTGCCTTGAGGGCGATCCTCACAAGGCTGATCTCTCGAGGCGCCCTCGTGAGGCTGATCTCTCCAGGCGCCCTCGCGAGGCTGATCCTGCCAGCGATCCTCACGAGCCTGGTCGCGCTACTCCTGACACGGGCCATGGTCGTCCCAGCGTTTCCACCGCGTCCTCCTCCTCGGCCATAGCCCCGGTCGCCGTGCTCGGGGCATCGGCCGAAGCGTCCTTCGCGAATGGCTCAAAGCTCTTGATAGTCGCTGGTGTTCTGGGTGCTGAGGTTATGGAAGGCGCAGAACGAACGGCTGCTCTTGGACGACTCCGGTTGGTCTCTGCCACGCTTGGTGTCTAGTTCCTCCGCGAGTACGGCTGCTCCCTTGCGCTTCATGTCCTTGGTCTTGGATTTCTTCTCCTCCTCGTCTACAGCAGGGAGCTCGAGAAGGGAGAGGCGCCCCTTCTCAGCTCTTGCACACTTGGTCGCGATGTTGAACAGCTCCAGGGTTGTGCACAGCTCTTCATGGATAGCGAGCTCTTCCTTCATCTTGACATCGCAGACGCCATCAAAGGACGCAGAGATAATGGTCTCGTCAGTCACCTTGGGGATCTTGATCCATGAGCTGTTGAAGCGCTGAATGTACTTTTGCAGGGTCTCTCCTGGTTGCTGCTTGATGCGGTGCAGGTCGCCCGCGACCGGGGGGCGGTCGCGAGTGCCCTGGAAATTGGTGATGAAGCAGGTGCACATTTCGTACCAGGAGGAGATCGAGCCCGGCGGTGGGTTCAGGAGCCTGGAGCGAGCGCCTTCCTTGAGAACCATGGGAAACCAGTTCACTATGACCTTCTCGTCGCCATTGGCCGCTTCGATGCTCAGCTCATAGAGCTGCAAGAACTCCTCGGGGTCAGGGGTGCCATCGTAGCAAGGAGGCAGATCCGGCTTGAACTTGCCCGGCCAGGCGACACTGCGCAGCTCGGGGGTGAAGGCGCGGCAGCCAGCCATGGTCACTGAGACCAGCCTTGGGGATGGAGCTTGGTCTTGACGGGGTCCGGGCCCTGCCGCTATGTAACACCCCGGATGTAACTTTCCCAATTTGTACTCCAACTCTTGCGGTTTCCGGCGTTAAGTTATATTTATTATCTCGGGTTCGGGTTTTGTCTCCGTGTGTTGTTGTCGTTGTCATGCATCTCATATCATGTCGTCATGTGCATTGCATTTGCATACGTGTTCGTCTCAGGCATTCGAGCTTTTTCCCCGTTGTCCGTTTTGCATTCCGGCGCTTCGTTCTCCTCCGGTGGTCATTTCTAGCTTTCTTTCGTGTGTGGGGATTAAACATTTCCGGATTGGACCGAGACTTGCCAAGCGGCCTTGGTTTACTACCGGTAGACCGCCTGTCAAGTTTCGTATCATTTGGACTTCGTTTGATACTCCAACGGTTAACCGAGGGACCGAAAAGGCCTCGTGTGTGTTGCAGCCCAACACCCCTCCAATTTGGCCCAAAACCCACCTAACTCTTCTCCATCATCTAGAGCGTTCGATCACGATCGCGTGGCCGAAAACCGCACCTCATTTGGACTCTCCTAGCTCCCTCTATGCCTATAAATAGATCCCTCCACGAAATCCCGGGTGTCCTCCCCCATAACCCTAGATATTTTTCCCCGCAGCGCGCCGGACACGTCCGTCCGCGTGCCGGACACCGCCGCCGTACTCTCCCGCGTTGCCACGTGGCACCCGCCGCCGCCTCCCACCGCGCGGCCCGGGAGCCCACGGCCGGCCCCCACGGCCCGCTTCCCGCGCCGCCTCGCGTCGCCTCCCGCCGCCTTCCCGCCGCCCCGCTCCGCCTCTCGCCGCCCTGTCGCGCCGCCCCGCTCCGGTGGCCGCTGCCCGAGCCGCCGCCGCCGCCGCGCTAAGCCTCCAGCCGCCTGCGCCCGGCGCCGCCGCCTCCGGCCGCCTCCGCAGCGCCGCCCGCCGCAGTTGCCGCCGCCGACTCCGCCCTGGCCAGATCCGGCCGCCGCCCCACCGGATCCGGACACTACCCCTCTCTCCAGCCGTCTACCGTGCAGATCCGGCGAGCTCCTCAATTTCCGCGCCGGGTCAAACCCTACATCCGGATGTTGAATTTTTCCTAAGTCCTGAAATTGCAGATCCAAGTGCTCATGTTCGTAGCTCCGTAACTTTGCATCCGTAGCTCCGATTCATGCATATAGCATATCAAAATGTTCATCTCAGAGAGTACATCATTCCATTCCATTGAATCATTTTCATTTAAGCTCATCTTGATGCCCGAAATGCTGTTAGAAGAGGGTACTTGAGTTAATTGTCAAATCTGCTATTCCGTTTAGGTTTTTGTCATTTTTGCCATGATTAATGTGTGCATGATATGCTTTAATGTTCTACATGTGTTTTGTTAAGGGTTTTGTCATCTTTCCAGAGGTGCAACCCATGTATTTTTGTGATGTGTGAGGTGACTTGTGCAAGCTTGCAAAGTGGTGCACTTGCTAAGTCTGTTTTCAGGGACTTAGTAATTTCGCTAAGTCCTGGAGCTGTTTATCTCATGATGCCATATGTTCTTGTTGTTTCCTAGTGATCCGTGCCTCTTTTGAGGATGATCAGTAAGGGAGTTTTGTTAATATTGTAGTGCTCTATCCATCCATGTCTTTTTTTGCAATTATGGAGCAACCTAGCTTGAGTCAATCGAGCTCTACTTTTGCTACTTTGTGAATCTGGGCAGATTGTCAACTTGTTTGCAATTTTGCCGGTGATGTTGTAGTTGATCCGTGCATGATATGCTATTTTTCTTGCCATGTATAGCTTTAATTTTGTGCCTTGTTGGTGTTTGTATGCTTGTCTTGCCATGACTTGCTCTGTAGTGAGTTCATCGAGGTCGTAAACATGCCTACCTGAGTTATATTTCAGCATGTGCCAGTTTTTCACTAAGTCCGAAAACTGATTATGTTTTTGCTATGTTCACATGCTTGCAATTGTATTTTCTGATCCCTTTTGGCTCAAGGTCACTAAGGGAATTTTGTTAAGCTCTTTGAGTAGCTCCATGCCATGCTTTACTTTGCCATGTTTAGATCTTGTAACATGTATTTTTGTGGCTCCGAAGAAGGCTACCTGATCTGAAACATGTAGGTTTTTGCCATGCTTGTTTGAACCTGTTAATGGATGAATTGGCCGTAGCTCAGTGCTAGACTTTTGTTAAGAATCTTGAATGCATCCCTGCCATGTATTTTGTTGTCATGTTTGGTTGCTGTAGCATGTTCATCTCTTTGCATTTAGTTGGCTACTTGCTGTAAATCGCAGACCGGTGTCATATTTGAATCGCTTGCCATTTCCAAACCGTAACTCCGATTCCGGCGTTATTTATATCGTTTTCAAGTGATTTCATCTCATATTTCTAGTGGAACACTTGGAATTCCATGTTGAGGCCAGGTTCATGCATTTCCTATCATATCTAGCATTTTGCATCCCGCATCGCATCCCGCATAGCATATCATCTTTGCATCGTGTTGTTGGAGTTTTGCACATGGTTGATTGTATCCTTGTTGATTGTTTGTCTTGTTTGGGTAGAGCCGGGAGATGAGTTCTCTAACGAGGAGCCCGTTGAGTTTGATTTCGAGGATCCAGTCAACTCTGACCACTGTGCAGGCAAGATGATCATACCCTCGAAATCACTACTATCTTTGCTATGCTAGTTTGCTCGCTCTGTTGCTATGCCATTGCTATGATGCCTACCACTTGCTTTCAAGCCTCCCAAATTTCCATGTCAAACCTTTAACCCACCATTGTCCTAGCAAACCGTTGATTGGCTATATTACAGCTTTGCTCAGCCCCTCTTATAGCGTTGCTAGTTGCAGGTGAAGATTGAAGGCCGTTCCTTGTTGGAACATTTATTTACTTGTTGGGATATAATTATATTATCTTGTTATCTTAATGCATCTATATACTTGGTAAAAGGTGGAAGGCTCGGCCTCTCGCCTAGTGTTTTGTTCCACTCTTGCCGCCCTAGTTTCCGTCATATCGGTGTTATGTTCTCGGATTTTGCGTTCCTTACGCGGTTGGGTTATAATGGGAACCACTTGATAGTTCGCCTTGATTAAAGCTTTTCTAGCAATGCCCAACCTTGGTTTTACCATTCTCCACCTAGCCTTATTTTCCCTTGGGTTGCCGGAGCCTAAGGGTCATCTAATTTTAACCCCCCCCTGGGCCAGTGCTCCTCTGAGTGTTGGTCCGAACTCAGCTGCCTGCGGGGCCACCTCGGGGAAACTTGAGGGTTGGTTTTACTCGTAGCTAGTCTCATCTGAGTGTGCCCTGAGAACGAGATATGTGCAGCTCCTATCGGGATTTGTCGGCACATTCGGGCGGTGTTGCTGGTCTTGTTTTAACCTGTCGAAGTGTCTTGAGGAATCGAGGTACCGAGTCTGATCGGAACGTCTTGGGAGGAGGTCTATTCCTTCGTTGATTGTGAGAACTTGTCATGGGCTAAGTTGGGACTCCCCTGCAGGGATTTGAACTTTCGAAAGCCGTGCCCGCGGTTATGGGCAGATGGGAATTTGTTAATGTACAGTTGTATATAACTTGAGCCTTAACTTAATTAAAAATGAATCAACTGAGTGTGTTACCGTGATGGCCTCTTCTCGGCGGAGTGCGGGAAGTGGACACGGTGTTGGAGTAATGTTTGCGCAGGTTGCTCTCTAGTTTCTCGCTCGTGCTTTGCCTCCTCTCCTCGCTCTCTTTTTGCGAATAAGTTAGCCACCATACTTGCTAGTTGCTTGCTGCAGCTCCACATATATTTACCTTGCCTTACCTATAAGCTTAAATAGTCTTGATCGCGAGGGTGCGAGATTGCTGAGTCCCTGTGGCTCACAGATTACTATTACACCAGATGCAGGGCCTGATGACTCCGCTCCAGGAGACGCGTATGAGCTCATGTGGGAGTTCGACGAAGACTCTCAATGTTACTATGTTTCCTTTCCCGATGATCAGTAGTGGTGCCCAGTTGGGGGTGATTGGGACCGTGTCGCTTGTTGGGTTATCTTTTATTTTGGTGCCGTTGTCGGGCCATGAGTGTTTGGATGATGTAATGTTATTTATGTACTTGATTGAGGTGGCGAGTGTAAGCCAACTATGTTATCTCCCCTTTATTATTCATATTACATGGGATGTTGTGAAGATTGCCTAACTTGCGACATATGCCTTCAATGCGATTATGCCTCTAAGTCGTGCCTCGACACGTGGGAGATATAGTCGCATCGAGGGTGTTACAAGTTGGTAATCAAAGCCTTCCCCGACCTTAGGAGCCCCATTGCTTGATCCTTTTTAGCGGCCGAGTTGTGTCTAGAAAAATGTTTTGAGTCATTTAGGAATTATATATCGGAGAGTTTAGGAATTCTTTTTACTTCCCAGTCTCCTCATCACTCTGGTAAGGCATCCTGACGTAGAGTTTTGACTCTTCTCTTCTCAAATTTCACTAAACTTTTTTTAGGATCACGTGGGTATCTTGGAATCATTCCGATGGTTTTATGATGAGAACATTGTCTTGGTGCCTCCTGTCAGGGGTTTAGTGGAAGTGTCCCAGGGAGTTGAGCTCTGAGGTGTTGTCATCATAATTTCATCGTTGCAGTTCTGGAATACCTGAGTCTAGTACGCCGACATCGAAAATCTCTTTTATGCAGTTCGTTGGTGAGATAACCTCGACGCCACCCAGTACTGGGGCGGGAGTTCGGGAGTATCGCCATAACTTGTATAACGGATGCTTTTTGAAGGTTGAGGTAGATGGTTTCCAAAGGTTTCTTGGTTATGTGTTGAAGGATGGATATAGCTGGATGTAGGATTTGCTAGTTTGGGTGAGATATTATGCTTCCCCTGTATCCCCAACACCTGATTGCATAACCGGAAAGGTTCGGGAGTTTCATAGGTGGGAATTCTAGTAGCTTTAGTTCTTCTTCCATGGATATTGGTTTGAAATTGGGATTTCTTACCGATTATTCGTTCTTGATCCGTACCTTGTTTATTTATTTCTCTACCTTAATTCTACATGGCTTCTCAATTTATGGATATGTGACCATTTCAAGAGGAATGCATTCGTTCATTTTGTTCAGATGTGAAGACTATATGTTGCAATTTTCATTCCGTTGGATTCAGCTTCAATATTTGTCTGTCAATGTGCTAATGGTGGTCAACCTCTTCAGGATGGCTCCTCCAATGCGCACGACTCCGAATCCTGATCCGCCACCACCTCCCCCTCCTCCGAAGGCATGGCAAGATGTGATGGCCGCAACCAATGCAAACACACAGTTGATCATGCAAATTCTTCAAGAGGGCAATCAAGGCAACCAAGGGAATCAAGGTAGCAATCAGATTCACTTTGCTACACTCAACCAGTTCCTTGCTAACAGGCCAAAGACTTTCAACAATTGTGTTGAGGCAACCGATGCTGACGATTGGCTTGTGGATCTGTGCAAGCATTTTGAGTGCAGTAACGTCAGGCCTGAGGACTTTGTCAAGTTCGCTTCCTTCCAACTCAAAGATCAAGCTGCAGAATGGTTCCAGCAGTACAAGGATTCCAGAGGAGGACGTGTTATCACTTGGGATGATTTCTGTCGAGATTTCCGAGCTCATCATATTCCTCAGAGCGTGGTTGAAAGCAAGCATGAGGAATTCCGCAATCTGAAGCAAGGCTCTTTGTCTGTCTATGACTACAACAAGTTGTTCCAGAAGCTCGCTCGCTTTGCCAAGCAGGACGTCCCTGATGAGAAGAGCATGATATACCAGTTCAGAGGTGGTCTCAGAGAAGAAATTCAGCTAGCTCTTGTTCTCTTCGAGCCCTTGAGATACGATGAGTTCTACAACATGGCACTGAAGCAACAGTTGAGGTGTGATGCTTCCAAGAAGCGAGTCAGAGATGTTACTCCTTCTTCCTCTACTCAAGTGGCCAAGCAGCAGAAGTATTGGCTTCCTCCTCCTCCGTTCCGTCAGCCGTATCAGTAGAAGAGCAAAGGTGGCAGTGGTTCTTCCCACCCACCCAACCCTAGCTTTCAGAACAAGACTTCGTCTCAACCTCCAAGATCGAGTGCTCCGTATCACCGTCCGCTTTCAGAGGTCACGTGCAACAAGTGCCAACAGAAGGGTCACTATGCCAACAAGTGTTTCAATCAGAGGCGTCTTCCTCCTCCTCCTCCTGTCAGATCGGCAAGTACAGATGTGGTCAAGCATAACCCCAAGCACGCCAAGGTCAACTTGACGAATGCAGCTCAGGCAGAGGATTCGTCAGATGTGATCATGGGTAACCTTCCTGTTAATGATATTCCTGCAAACGTACTTTTTGACTCTGGTGCATCGCATTCATTCATATCATTCCCATTTGCATCGGAGAACAATTTTAGTACTAAGGCTTTACCTAGAGCTATGCAAGTCATCTCTCCGGCTAAGCGTCTGAGTTCTAGTTTGATGGTTCCGGATATTTCTATCTTGATGGGTGATTTCAAGTTTCTGGATTCTCCAATGGTTCTTGGTAACTCGGATATTGATCTTATTCTCGGGATGGATTGGCTTTCTAAGCAGAAGGCTCAGCTTGATTATGCAGCTAGGCAGATTCAATTGACTCATTCGTCTGAGGATGTAATTGTCTTTGCCGCTCGGGATAATACCATCCGTCTGTTTTCTCTCAATGAGAAGGGTGAACTCGATGCCATCTCACAAATTCCAGTCGTTTGCGAATATCAAGACGTCTTTCCAGAAGAGCTTCCAGGAATGCCTCCGCACCGGCCAGTTGAATTCGTTATTGATCTTGATCCTGGCACGAAACCTGTGTGTAAGCGTCCTTACAAGCTTGGACCTGAAGAGTTGAAGGAGCTGAAGAAGCAACTCGATATTCAAGAGAAAATGGGTCTCATCCAGCCTAGTTCTTCTCCATGGGGTTGTGGTGTTCTTTTTGTGAAGAAGAAGGATGGAACAGACCGACTTTGTGTTGATTACCGTCCAGTGAACAAGAAGACCATCAAGAACAAATACCCACTTCCCAACATCGATGAGTTGTTCGAACAACTCAAAGGTGCTTGAGTATTCTCCAAGCTTGATCTCCGTATGGGTTATCATCAGATTCGAATCCATGAGCAAGATATTCCCAAGACGGCTTTCAGGACAAGCTTTGGTTCATATGAATACACTGTCATGTCTTTTGGCCTCATCAACACTCCTCCGACGTTCTCTCGCATGATGAACTTCATCTTCAACGCCTACACCAATGACTTCGTTTTGGTATATCTCGACGACATTCTGGTTTTCTCCAAGAACAAGGAAGATCATGCCAAGCACTTGCGTTTGGTTCTTGATAAGCTCAGAGAACATCAGTTCTACGCCAAGTTCTCCAAGTGTGAATTTTGGCTCGATGATGTTCTTTATCTTGGTCATATCATCTCTGCCAAGGGCATTGCCGTGAATCCTAAGAAGGTGTCTGCAATTGTGAATTGGGAACCTTCTCAGAACGTGAAGCAACTCCGTAGCTTCCTCGGTCTCGCAAGCTATTGCCGAAGATTCGTTGAAAAGTTTTCTAAGATCTCGGAGCCTCTCTCAAATATTCTTCAGAAGCACATCAAGTACGTTTGGTCTCCGGAGTGTGACATTGCTTTCAACACTTTGAAAGAGAAATTGATCACTGCTCCAGTTCTCACTCCGCCTGATGAATCCAAGCCGTACGAGGTCTTTTGTGATGCCTCTCTCCAAGGTCTTGGCGCAGTTTTGATGCAAGAGAAGAAAGTTGTTGCTTATACATCTCGCCAGTTGAAGCCTAATGAGAAGAAATACCCCACTCATGATCTCGAGTTGGAGGCAGTTGTGCATGCTCTTTTGACTTGGAGACATCTTCTATTGGGAAGAAAAGTGGACATTTTCACTGATCACAAGAGTCTCAAGTACATTTTCACTCAGCCTAATCTCAACCTCAGGCAAACTCGATAGGTCGAAATGATTCAAGAGTATAATCCGAGTATCGAGTATACTCCAGGCAAGGCCAATGTGATTGCTGACGCATTGAGCAGAAAGGCCTACTGCAACAGTCTGATTCTCAAGCCATATCAACCCGAGCTTTGTGAAGCTTTCCGCAAACTTAATCTGCAAGTTGTTCCTCAAGGTTTCCTCGCCAACCTTCAAGTCTCTCCTACCTTAGAAGATCAGATTCGCCAAGCCCAGCTTCTTGATGCTATGGTGAAAAAGGTGAAGATTGGGATTGCCAAGAGTCAACCCAAGTACAAGTGCTACCGCCTTGATGACAAGGACACTCTTTTCTTTGAGGATCGTATTGTGGTACCCAAAGGTGACCTCCGTAAAGTGATCATGAACGAGGCTCACAATTCTCTCCTCTCCATCCACCCTGGGAGCACGAAGATGTATCAGGACCTTAAGCAAGCTTATTGGTGGACTCGAATGAAGCGCGAGATCGCTCAATTCGTGAATGAATGTGAAGTATGCAGAAGAGTGAAGGCAGAAGACCAAAGGCCAGCAGGTCTCCTCCAACCTCTTGCCATTCCAGAATGGAAGTTTGACCACATTGAAATGGAATTCGTAACTGGGTTTCCAAAGTCCAAGTGTGGCAATGATGCTATATTCGTTGTCATCGACAAACTCACCAAAGTGGCTCACTTTCTGCCTATCAAAGAGTCGATCACTGCAGCTCAATTGGCGGAACTTATTACCTCTCGTATTGTCTCTCTGAACAGTATTCCTCAAGTGATCTCTTCAGACCGTGGCAGCATCTTGACCTCGAAGTTTTGGGATTCTTTTCAGAAGGCCATGGGCACCAACATCCGCTTCAGCACAGCTTTCCATCCTCAAACTAGCGGTCAAGTCGAGCGTGTCAACCAGATTCTTGAAGATATGCTCAGGGCTTGTGTGATCTCCTTCAGCAAGAAGTGGGAGGATTGTCTTCCTTATGCTGAATTCTCCTACAACAACAGTTT
This sequence comes from Triticum urartu, assembly GCF_003073215.2. Classification (NCBI taxonomy): domain Eukaryota; kingdom Viridiplantae; phylum Streptophyta; class Magnoliopsida; order Poales; family Poaceae; genus Triticum; species Triticum urartu. Next base: position 409,279,741 of record NC_053025.1, read on the forward strand.
TCAAGCAAGTTCGGGCAAGGCCCCATTTGAAATTCTGTATGGCAGGAAGTGCCGTACCCCTCTCAACTGGTCTGAAACCGGCGAATGTCAGCTTTTGGGTAATGACTTAATCACAGAGGCAGAAGAAATTTGCAAAGTCATTCGTGATAACCACAAAGCAGCCCAATCCCTCCAGAAGAGCTACTATGATAGTAAGCACCGTGATTTGGCTTTCGAGATCGGAGATCATGTTTACCTACGCGTCTCTCCTATGAAAGGTACTCGTCGCTTCGGTATCAAAGGGAAGCTTGCCCCTAGATATGTGGGACCTTTCAAGATTGTCAGCAAGAGAGGCGACCTCGCCTATCAACTCGAGCTTCCTTCAAACTTTGCAAATGTTCATGACGTGTTCCATGTCTCTCAGCTCCGAAAGTGCTTCAGGTCTCCTGACCGCACCGTCAACTTCGAGGACATTGAGCTCCAAGAAGATCTCTCTTATCGTGAGCACCTAGTTGCTATTCTTGAAGAGACTGAACGCAAGACTCGCAACAAGTCAATCAAATTTCTCAAAGTCAAGTGGTCACACCATTCCGACCGTGAAGCTACCTGGGAATGCAAGGATCACCTCCGTTCTGAGTACCCGACGTTCTTTCAGTCCTAGATCTCGGGACGAGATCCTTTCGTAGTGGTGGAGTGTTGTAACACCCCGGATATAATTTTCCCAATTTGTACTCCAACTCTTGCCGTTTCTGGCGTTAAGTTATATTTATTATCTTGGGTTCGGGTTTTGTCTCCGTGTGTTGTTTTCGTTGTCATGCATCTCATATCATGTCATCATGTGCATTGCATTTGCATACGTGTTCGTCTCAGGCATTCGAGCTTTTTCCCTGTTGTTCGTTTTGCATTCCGGTGCTTCATTCTCCTCCGGTGGTCATTTCTAGCTTTATTTCATGTGTGGGGATTAAACATTTCTGGATTGGACCGAGACATGCCAAGCGGACTTGGTTTACTACCGGTAGACCGCCTGTCAAGTTTCGTATCATTTGGACTTCGTTTGATACTCCAACGGTTAACCGAGGGACCGAAAAGGCCTCGTGTGTGTTTCAGCCCAACACCCCTCCAATTTGGCCCAAGACCCACCTAACTCTGCTCCATCATCTAGAGCGTTCGATCACAATCGCGTGGCCGAAAACCGCACCTCATTTGGACTCTCCTAGCTCCCTCTATGCCTATAAATAGATCCCTCCACGAAATCCCGGGTCTCCTCCCCCCTAACCCTAGATATTTTTCCCCGCAGCGCGCCGGACACGTCCGTCCACGCGCCGGACACCGCCGCCGTCCTCTCCCGCGTTGCCACGTGGCACCCGCCGCCGCCTCCCACCGCTCAGCCCGGGAGCCCACGGCCGCCCCCCGCGGCCTGCTTCCCGCGCCGCCTCCCGCCGCCTTCCCGTGCCGCCCCGCTCCGCCTCTCGCCGCCCTGCTGTGCCGCCCCGCTCCGGTGGCCGCCGCTCGAGCCGCCGCCGCCGCCGCGCCAAGCCTCCAGCCGCCTCCGCCCGGCGCCGCCGCCTCCGGCCGCCTCCGCAGCGCCGCCCGCCGCAGCTGCCGCCGCCGACTCCGCCCCGGCCAGATCCGGCCGCCGCCCCACCGGATTCGGCCACTACCCCTCTCTCCGGCCGTCTACCGTGCAGATCTGGCGAGCTCCTCGATTTCTGCGCCGGGTCAAACCCTAGATCCGGAGGTTGAATTTTCCCTAAGTCCTGAAATTGCAGATCCAAGTGCTCATGTTCGTAGCTCTGTAACTTTGCATCTGTAGCTCCGATTCATGCATATAGCACATCAAAATGTTCATCTCAGAGAGTAAATCATTTCATTCCATTGCATCATTTTCATTTGAGCTCATCTTGATGCCCGAAATGCTGTTAGAAGAGGGCTACTTGAGTTAATTGTTAGATCTGCTATTCCGTTTAGGTTTTTGTCATTTTTGCGATGATTAATGTGTGCATGATATGCCCTGATGCTCTACATGTGTTTTGTTAAGGGTTTTGTCATCTTTCCAGAGGTGCAACCCATGTATTTTTGTGATGTGTGAGGTGACTTGTGCAAGCTTGCAAAGTGGTGCACTTGCTAAGTCTGTTTTCAGTGACTTAGTAATTTCGCTAAGTCCTGGAGCTGTTTATCTCATGATGCCATATGTTCTTGTTGTTTCCTAGTGATCCGTGCCTCTTTTGAGGATGACCATTAAGGGAGTTTTGTTAATATTGTACTGGTCTATCCATCCATGTCTTTGTTTGCAAATATGGATCACACTAGCTTGAGTCAATCGAGCTCTACTTTTGCTACTTTGTGAATCTGGGCAGATTGTCAACTTGTTTGCAATTTTGCTGGTGATGTTGTAGTTGATCCGTGCATGCTATGCTATTTTTCTTGCCATTTATAGCTTGCATTTTGTTCCTTCTTGGTGGTTGTATGCTTGTCTTGCCATGACTTTCTCTGTAGTGAGTGCATCGAGCTCGTAAACATGCCTACCTGAGTTATATTTTTGCTATGTTCTGAAAACTGATTATGTTTTTGCTATGTTCACATGCTTGCAATTGTATTTTCTGATCCCTTTTGGCTCAAGGTCACTAAGGGACTTTTGTTAAGCTCTTTGAGTAGCTCCATGCCATGCTTTACTTTGCCATGTTCAGATCCTGTAACATGTAGTTTTGTGGCTCCGAAGAAGTCTGAGATCTGTTTGCCATATGCATTTTTGCCATGCTTGTTTGAACCTGTTAATGGATGAATTGGCCACAGCTCCGTGCTAGAGTTTTGTTAAGCATCTTGAATGCATCCCTGCCATGTATTTTGTTGTCATGTTTGGTTGCCGTAGCATGTTCATCTCTTTGCATTTAGTTGACTACTTGCTGTAAATCGCATACCGGTGTCATATTTGAATCGCTTGCCATTTCCAAACCGTAACTCCGATTCCGGCGTTCTTTATATCGTTTTCAAGCAATTTCATCTCATCTTTCCAGTGTCACACTTGGAATTCCAAGTTTAGGCCAGGTTCATGCATTTCCTGTCATATCTTGCATTTTGCATCCCGCATCGCATCCCGCATAGCATATCATCTTTGCATCGTGTTGTTGGAGTTTTGCACGTGGTTGATTGTATCCTTGTTGCTTGTTTGTCTTGTTTGGGTAGATTCGGGAGACGAGTTCGCTAACGAGGAGCCCGTTGAGTTTGCTTTCGAGGATCCAGTCAACTCTGACCACTGTGCAGGCAAGATGATCATACCCTCGAAATCACTACTATCTTTGCTATGCTAGTTTGCTCGCTCTGTTGCTATGGCATTGCTACGATGCCTACCACTTGCTTTAAAGCCTCCCAAATTGCCATGTCAAACCTTTAATGCACCATTGTCCTAGCAAACTGTTGATTGGCTATGTTACCGCTTTGCTCAGCCCCTCTTATAGCGTTACTAGTTGCAAGTGAAGATTGAAGGTCGTTCCGTGTTGGAACATTTATTTACTTGTTGGGATATCATTATATTATCTTGTTATCTTAATGCATCTATATACTTGATAAAGGGTGGAAGGCTCGGCCTCTCGCCTAGTGTTTTATTCCACTCTTGCCGCCCTAGTTTCCGTCATATCGGTGTTATGTTCCCGGATTTTGCGTTCCTTACACGGTTGGGTTATAATGGGAACCCCTTGATAGTTCGCCTTGATTAAAGCTTTTCAAGCAATGCCCAACCTTGGTTTTACCATTCGCCACCTAGCCTTATTTTCCCTTGGGTTGCCGGAGCCCAAGGCTCATCTTATTTTAACCCCCCCGGGCCAATGCTCCTCTGAGTGTTGGTCCGAACTGAGCTTCCTGCGGGGCCACCTCGGGGAAACTTGAGGGTTGGTTTTACTCGTAGCTAGTCTCATCTGAGTGTGCCCTGAGAACGAGATATGTGCAGCTCCTATCGGGACTTGTCGGCACATTTGGGCGGTGTTGCTGGTCTTGTTTTAACCTGTCAAAGTGTCTTGAAGAACCGAGATACCGAGTCTGATCGGAACGTCTTGGGAGGAGGTCTATTCCTTCGTTGACCATGAGAGCTTGTCATGGGCTAAGTTGGGACTCCCCTGCAGGGATTTGAACTTTCAAAAGTCGTGCCCGCGGTTATGGGCAGATGGGAATTTGTTAATGTACAGTTGTATATAACTTGAACCTTAACTTAATTAAAAATGAATCAACTGAGTGTGTTACCGTGATGGCCTCTTCTCGGCGGAGTCTGGGAAGTGGACACGGTGTTGGAGTAATGTTTGCGCAGGTTGCTCTCTAGTTTCTCGCTCGTGCTTTGCCTCCTCTCCTCGCTCTCTTTTTGCGAATAAGTTAGCCACCATACTTGCTAGTTGCTTGCTGCAGCTCCACATATATTTACCTTGCCTTACCTATAAGCTTAAATAGTCTTGATCGCGAGGGTGCGAGATTGCTGAGTCCCTGTGGCTCACAGATTACTATTACACCAGATGCAGGGCCTGATGATTCCGCTCCAGGAGACGCGTATGAGCTCAAGTGGGAGTTCGACGAAGACTCTCAACGTTACTATGTTTCCTTTCCCGATGATCAGTAGTGGTGCCCAGTTGGGGGTGATTGGGACCGTGTCGCTTGTTGGGTTATCTTTTATTTTGGCACCGTAGTCGGGCCATGAGTGTTTGGATGATGTCATGTTATTTATGTACTTGATTGACGTGGCGAGTGTAAGCCAACTATGTTATCTCCCCTTTATTATTCATATTACATGGGATGTTGTCAAGATTGCCTAACTTGCGACATATGCCTTCAATGCGATTATGCCTCTAAGTCGTGCCTCGACACGTGGGAGATATAGTCGCATCGAGGGTGTTACACGCTGCAGGTGGCGCACGGATTTGCCGCAGTAGCCAGTCATGGCACGGTGGCACGAGGAGTGGTGGAGCGTTTTGTTGCAGTCGAGGGACTTCTTGACAGCTTCTCTCTTCAGGCACAGGTGCCGGACGCAGCGGGTCGCGTCACGGAGCCGCGCGTCTTGGTGCCAGGGCGCCATCTTGGGGCTGAAGTGGTGGAGGCGCTCCGTGAGCTACGTCGCCCGTAGCTGGCAAAGGGTGAGGCGGAGAGAGGGACGGCGCAGGAGAGCCCCCGGCAGCCCGGACAAGCTCGACAATGCGGTCGAGCCAGTCCTCGTAGAGGTCGTCGACTGGGCGGTAGCGTAGGAGCTCGTGCGCCATGAGGAGCGCGGCCCATGCATCCATGGGAGGACGACGTGCATGGGAAGAAGAGCCGGCCGGGGTCAGCGATGGAGTGGCGGTGCGGCCATCCCACCGCATTGATGGGTGCAGCGAGGATGCTTGCTACTCGTTCCCCACCGGGCCGGTGGCGGCGTTGGCGGTGGGCGACGGGGAGCAGCGAGGTGGCCCGCCGACGGGAGCCGTCTGAGTGACGTGGGCTGCTAGGGTAGCCCGACGCTCAGCACGAGCACGGCACACGTCTGCCATGGAGACGACGGAGCAACAGAGCACGGAGCGATGGATAGAGGCTTCAGCACACCCCTACCTGGCGTGTCAAATGTCGGATCTGGGTTCCGGCAGACCGTTGAGGTTCGAACACTGGGGTGTGCGCTAAGGTTTTCTCCCTATCAATCCATGCCCTAGCTCTCTAAGATCTCGCAGACGAACACGACGAACTCTCAACACAGAAAGACACAAGATTTATACTGGTCCGGGCCACCGTTGTGGTGTAGTACCCTACTCCAGTGTGGTGGTGGTGGATTGCCTCTTGGGCTAATGATGAACAATACAAGAGGAAGAACAGCCTCCTGAGGACAAGGTGTTCTTGTGTTTGGTGAGTTTGTGTGTGTGAGGATTGGAAGCAGCTACCGACGTTTGTACTCCCTCCTGAGGGCCTCATTTGTACTCCCTTCGTTTCAAAGTTAGTAGTACAAAGTTGACTCATCTATTTTGGAACGGAGGGACGTCTCTGTACTGCTATGATTCTATGTTGTACATCTCTGTACTTTTGCTAGGATTTTCCTACCCTATGAACCAAATGAGGCCTGAATGTATCCGTGTCGACTATTGTCTGATCGATCGCTAAGACTACAATTTTAGGAGCTTGGGCTATTGGCCGATCGACGACGGATTAGTATAAGAGTACCACGAGCTCATCAGCCCCAACATTTCTCTTCGGTGAGTGTTTCGCAAGTACTATAGCTCACACAGTAGCTAGCCTACTAACACCAAGAATCATCAAATAAGCCCTGCTGATATGATAAACAGTTCAAACTTACATCTAAGCATGCCATATATTACATCAAAAGCTGGTGAGGATACATCTGTTTCCATAACTCGGAGAGGGTTCGCATGATTCACTATCAAACAAAAGTAGCAAGTACCGCTCACACAAGCTAGTGACTAGCCCGAAGATGGTTTGATAACACGCATCGTTCTGGTAATTAAACACAGGGCAATGCAAACTACCCTGAAGGATTAGTTCGACCAACTATTTCTTGTCATCGATCTCTCGGGCAATGACCATAGCACGGACATCGGCATGGGAATCGATCTCTGGGGCGATGTCCACAGGACTGACCGCGACATCGGAATTGATCTCTGGGATGATGTCCACAAGATGGATAGCGGCATCAGAATCGATCTCCGGGGCGATGCCAATAGGACGGACTGCGACATCGAGAATGATCTCTGGGGCGTTGTCCGCAGGACGGGCCGCGACATCGGAATCATCAAGGACGTCCACCAGCACCTGCACAACCCTGACATATTAGCAAGCACATGGCAAATTATCAAAAACCACAACTTTCGGTATTAAGCCATTATTTTTTACCTTGTGCAGCTCATCGGGGGATTCCATCCATTCGGGGGCCATCTCCTCGTCCTCGATGGGGGCCATCACCTTGCCAGGGGAATACTGCTTCTCAACGGCGACTATCTCCTCAAACTTGGCCTTGAGCCTCTCATAGGTGGCCATCAGAGTTTCTGGGGTAGGCACGGTGGGGCCCTTGCTGTTCTTCCAACTTTCTTTGAGGAGTTCGTCCGCTAACGTCGTCAACTCTTTGGCCAGTGCTTGTTTCTTGGAGTTCTTCGTCTCCATGGGTTGGCCCGCCAACATGGTCAACTCGTTGGTTGGTGCTCGCTTCCTGAAGATAGCTGTCTCCAGTGGGTTGTCCGCCGGCAACTCTTTGCCTAATGCTCCAGGATCCATCAATGAACTGACAAACAAAAAGCAATCGAAAGGAAACCACAATAGCAATGAAAACGGGAAAAGAATAGGCTGTGAGAATCGGTCAGCGCTTCGCAAAAAGAAGATTCTTGGAATGAAAATATAGCAGCATCACTGATTCGCCCACCTTTCCTTCGTCGGTACAGAAGAAAAATGGCAGAAGTGAGTAGCCTGGAGTGAGGTTTTCTTCAAGAAAGGGGAGAAAGGGCTTCAACGAGCGTTCCAGTGAAATGATGGTTGCTTCGTCCAGTCCAACTTCAAGGCCACTTTACCACTGCTGGTAAAGGTGTGGGTTTTGTGATATGACGGGTCATGACGGCCATACCGCGGTGACCGGCGAGTTTTGACTGTAGCACCTCATTGTGATTTGGTGGATGGCACGCGGGCCTGGATGCTTTGATGTCCCACATGTAGATAGAGCGGCTAGTCATATAGGAGTGGTCAATATTGTGCACCGCGACCAAGGCAGAGAGGAAAATGAGAGAACTACGTAATTAATGCATGAGTTTAATTAGGGTAGTTTTGTAAAGTACGAGATACTTTCCTCCAATCGCAAAATTCCTTGGTTGATGAGATTTGAGATTTGAGCCCTTGAAAGCCTTGCCTCACTCGCAAGTGAGGACCTCACCCCTCCTTCCTCATTTATTGAGAATGGAAAAAGACAATGTTCATTTCTTCCTCAAAACAAGAGTTCCACGGGCGTCTGCTCCTGAATGAGCTGCTCATGGTCAAACTGATCAACATAAAGTGGAAAGTGTAGTAGAGATATTACTCGCAGTATGAGAAGGAAGAGAAGATCTAACCTCTCTACTTGACACCTCTGAACCAACTTCATTTCTAGCTAAAACAGGAAAGCTGAAAGTACTCAAGCAACTGGAAGGGAGATTTGAGATTTGAGATACTACACGCGGTGTAGTCTAGTCACTTGTTGGAATCTCTAGAAAGACTTATACCGCATGATTCTTTGCTTCTTCTTACTACTACGTACTACTTCGCCGACATGTGGGACAGCCAGCAACATCCGGGTCGACGTAACACTACTAGGAAAAGGGCTATAGATGGAATTGACACTAATGGCGCACCAGACATGTGGTGCGCCATTACTATATACTAATGGCGCACCATGTGTTGGTGCGCCATTAGTGTGCAAATACTAATGGCGCACCACATCCACGGTGCACCATTAGTAATTTTTTTTAACTTCTTCAAAACTACTAATGGCGCACCGTGGGAGTGGTGCACCATTACTAGTTGAACTAGTAATGGATGGCGCACCACATCCACGGTGCGCCATTAGTAAAAAAAATTTAAATTTTTTTCAAAACTACTAATGGCGCACCGTGGGAGTGGTGCGCCATTACTAGTTGAACTAGTAATGGCGCACCATGCCACGGTGCGCCATTAGTAACTTGGCCCAAATATTCGCCCGAATGCACCCCCCCGGTGGACCGCCTTTTCAGTTTCAAAAAAAATAAAAAAAAATGATAGAAATGTCAAAAAAATAAAAGAAAATAAGATTCCCATGTGATATGTGGTCTAGTTGTTAGCAAAATTTACAAACATGAATTTTCGACTTTTTTGCAAAATCTCTCGAGAATTTGTAAAAATGGGCATAACTTTTGCGTACGAACTCGGATGAAAAAGTTTTTTATATGAAAAATCATCTACTCTAAAAGTTACATCCAAATTTAACTGGGGGAACCGCGTTAAACATTTTCAAAATCCTCAAAAACCTAACAGAAAAAAGATACGGGGCTTTTAAGATCTGGAGAGGCAAAAAAATTCAAAAAAATTCAAACTTACTAATGGCGCACCTGCCCATGGTGCGCCATTAGTATCTTCCCGCCTTCAAAATTCAAAATATGTCAAAAAAATAAAAAAAAGTTACTAATGGCGCACCTGCCCATGGTTTGCCATTAGTATCTTCCCGCCTTCAAAATTCAAAATAAGTCAAAAAATTAATTAAAAAAAGTTACTAATGGCTCACCTGCCCATGGTGTGCCATTAGTATCTTCCCGCCTTCAAAATTCAAAATAAATAAAAAAAATTAGTAATGGCGCACCTGCCCACGGTGCGCCATTACTATGCCGTATATATGGCTGGGCGTGGTCCTCTCCTCCTTACCTCTTCATTCTTCTCCACTCCACCTCTCCTCCACTCCATCTCCTCCTCTCCTCCACTCCATCTTCCCTTCTCTCCTCCACCATAGTACCCTCCTCCTCTCCGACGACCTCCCCCTCCTCCTCTCCGGAGACCTCCTCCTCCTCTCTGGCGACCTCCTCCTCCATCCTCTCCTCCCCTCGCCTCCCCTCCCCTCATGGTTTCTCCTCCCTCCTCTCTGGTGAGCTCCTCCTCCCTCCTCTCCGGTGAGCACCTCCTCCCTCCTCTCCGGTGAGCTCCTCCTCCATCCTCTCCTCCCATTCCCTCATGGTTTCTCCTTCCTCCTCTCCGATGCTTCGGTGAACTCCTCTCCGGCGACCTCCTCCTCCTCTCCGGCGATGTAGGCGAGCACCTCTCCGGTGACCTCCTCCTCCTCCTCTCCGACGAACTCCTCTCCGGCAAAAGAACATGGCAAAAGAATGTACAAGATCCAAAAACAGGGACAAAATTTGAAATAATATCGTGCCAAAAAACAAGCAAAAAACACGAGCAAAAAATGAGCAAAAAAATCACGATCCAGATCCAAATTCAAAATTCAAAAATAGCAATGGCGCATGGTGGGGGTTAGACGGTGCGCCACTACTATATTCCCGCCTTCAAAATTCAAAAATACTAATGGCGCACCGTGGCCTATACTAATGGCGCACCAGTGACCTATACTAATGGCGCACCGTGGCCTATACTAATGGCGCACCAGTGGTGCGCCATTAGTAAAAAATACTAGTGGCGTGATACTAATGGTGCACCAGTGATGTGACATTAGTAGGCAAAACTGGTGCGCCATTAGTAGCCCTTTTCCTAGTAGTGTAATACGTGTCATGCACCAGATTAAAGTGCGGAACGGAAGGGGGCATTTCCCTGGTCGTACCGCCTGGCCCTGTTTGGATACTCTAACTCAGTTGAAGGTTAGAGTTAGATTCTAATCCTAAAATAACCCTAAAGTAACTCTAGCGAAAGAGGTGTTTGGATGACAGGGTTAGATGGAGCGCGGATACGGCGAGGTGCCTTCATGGGCGGTGCGAGAGGGAGGGAGGGAGGGAGAGGACGAGAAGCTTCGAGGAAGTGGGGAGGGATCTGCTGCGGGGAGAGCGAGAGAAAAATGTGTTTTTAGTGTCCCGAGAAGAACTAACCCAAATAAGCACCTCTGGGTGGGTTAGATTTTTTTTGGGTTAGTTGAGTTCAAACTAGCACAAACTAACTCTAACACATGGATCCAAACTGTAACCCAAACTAACCCTCCTGTTTGGATATTTTTGGGTTAGTTGAGTTCAAACTAACCCAAACTAACTCGAACACATGGATCCAAACAATAACGCACCGTCAAATCGCACAGCCCGATCTTTCCAGCAGTAAGTAAGTTGAATCCGCTACTCCTTCACCCTCCTCGCCTCTCTGTCAAACCGCCTACGCAAAAACTGCCGCACGTACTGCCCAGGAAAAGCCCCGCCCTCACCTTTTAACTACGCGAAAATAGTTCGAGCTTGTTCGTTCTATATAAATACTACTCCCTCTGTTCCTAAATATAAGTCTTTGTAGAGATTTCACTATGGACTACATACGGAGCAAAATGAGTGAATCTAGACTCTAAAATGCATCTATATACATCTATATATGGTCCATAGTAGAATCTCTACAAAGACTTATATTTAGGAACGGAGGGAGTAGTACTGTATGTTTATTCACCCGTGGGGTTGTTCAATGAATGGAGGGCCGGGGAGCACAAGTGAACAATACTAATACTAGTAGTAGTAAGTAGGAGTCGTACATGTAGTCACCTTAAATAGAGAGTTTCTTTTCTTTAATGCCACGTACACAAATTGAAACGCTTGTTGTGGAGAGAAAAAGATAATCACTCCACTATATATGTACGCAGGGGCCTGAGCGCTTGCTTTACTAGGGTTGCTCTCTTCATTCTCTCATCCTCTCCAGATATAAACAAGACAGCGGTAGTGACATTTTCTCTCTGCTCACCGCTGGTCACCGATCCGGCCGGATCCCTTCGGTTGGTGTGTGTAGAGGACTAGGTGCATCGTTCACGCGATCATCACCGACGAGGGAGGAAACCCACAGCTGCTGGAGGGGCCCGATCCTCTGCCCGTGCCATTCTCTCCGACACAGTGCTGGCTCGGGAGGTCCTCCGACCCTTCTTCCTCCCTGTCGTATTGTCCGCAGATCCGACCTGCCGCCGCCGACATCCCGACGACCCTCAGGTATAAGTTCATCGAAAGCGGCCTTGATCTACTGCCCCAGCTCCCCATGTGTCTGCATGTGCATCTTTTTCTACTCCCATCGGCTCTTCCAAAGCCACCTAAATTTTTAGTATTATTAGAGGTAAAGCTACTTCATGCATTCGAATCTAGGGCTTTGTTCAAACAACAAAGAAAGGGGGGAAAGTTGTAGCATGAATCTAGGACTTGATTCAAAGAGGAAATAATATGGTGAAAGTAGTAGAGACCGGATACCCAACCGGTCTCTTGGTTGAAAAGGGAAATAATGGGAAACGCGGTACAAACTGGATAAGGAACAGATCTATTATTGGTTGAAAAAAGGTAGAAAGTGGTGGCTGGTGGACAAGTCAACAGAGTATGTCTAGGATTAGATTTGTTGCCCTCACAAAGTAAAAGGTTTCCAGTATTAGAATTGCTGCCCTCACATAGTAAAAGGTCTCAGGATTAGATTTGTTGCCCTCACATAGTATAAGGTCTCGAGGATTAGATTTGTTGCCCTCACTTAGTAAAAGGTCTCCGGGATTAGATTTGCTGCCCTCACATAGTACAAGGTCTCTAGGATTAGGTTTGCTGCCCTCACATAGTAAAAGGTCTCCAGGATTAGATTTGCTGCCCTCACATAGTATGAACAAACTCGGCATCACCACTTTATGCCTCCTTGTAGGTACATTGTGTTGATGCGTCCACTTTTGCATGTCCTTATACCAACCTTTTGCTGTTGTTAATGTAAGGGCGCATGTAAAATGAAGTGATCACACTGTTACCTTACGGACATGTCTAACCAGTGTTATTGTTAATCTAATGCCTCCAGTGATAAGATGCAATTAAACTGTGTTACAAATGGCACTCCTGTTGTTTTCCCCAGTATGATAAGTAAGTTGCCCCTTTACGCTGCTGAGTGTCCTGGTGTCCCCACGGTCCCAAGCCCTTAAACCAACTCTTTAGCTGTTGTTGCTTTACTGCATCTTGTAAACAAGCAATGCCACCATTAAAGTAATCCCATATTTAAGGAATCTCATTGTTGATCGTAATGCTTCTGGTAACATGAAGCATTGCTGACATTTTAAAATTTCCACTGTCCTTGCGTGATTGCCATGAACATAATTAAGATGCTTCTTTTCATTTCGTATATGTTTCGTATATTCTTATTGACCAGCAACTATTTACTTTCTATCTTTTTGTGCAGATAGGGATATCCATTTCACCTTGTTGCTATTGTGACCTTTTGGTGAACTGCACAAAACACTTTTTTATTAGAATGAGTGTCTTGTGCAGTTCAACTAAAATGTCACATGGGCAACATCTCTCAATTTTGGTGGAACTGCACAAAATGGTGATTGGAGTTTCCAAAATCTCCGTCATGTTCTGCTGGTAATCTCATGCAACATTTTATTAGCCTTTGCAAGATGAGCCGTCACTATCACCACAATGGCACTTTATTTTAGTGGAACTGCACAAAAGGATAAGAAAATTATAGTTGCACCTTACATGAGTCGGACAGCCAACCTTAATGTTCCTCAATTTTAGTGCAACTACTAAAGAAGAACCTGCCAGCTCACGAGAGCAAGTCCTTATTGCTAGCTAAATGATGCAATCTTTGCTTCATTTCAGGTGAACTGCAGAAAAAGGTGCATGAATTGAATCATGGAACTCCAGGCAGGTCTCATCCGAGTGGCGCTGTAGGTTGAGTTCAAGGAGGCCACTATTAAAGTGAAATCATGCTCTCCTTAATTATTTGTGTTGTGCAAACAGGAATACTCAACCACAAATGTTGTGATGGTCAAGAGCATTCGCCAAGTTCTTCGATTGTATGACATGGCTAGCCAAGATGGATTTAGTCCCGATATTCACATTATCAAAAGGCTCTAATGGGTTGGTTCTGAATCTTGCAAGCTGGGAATCAATGAGATGTGTAGGTATCTTTGTTGTACTTATTTTTTGAATCTTATTTGTTGGTTCTGAATCTTGCAAGTTGGAAATCAATGACATGTGTAGGCATCTTTGTTGTACTTATTATTTGGATCTTATTTGTTGGTTCTGAATCTTGCAAGCTGGGAATCAATGAGATGTGTAGGCATCTTTGTTGTACTTATTATTTGGATCTTATTTGTTGGTTCTGAATCTTGTAAGCTGGGAAACACGGCATGATGATGCAGAGGACAACAACCATAACAAACAGTTCAAACTTGGTAGTATTATCTTTGTGAAAGTGCGACAAATGTGCTGATCGTGTGCGTCCTGAGAATAATAATTCTAATTGTTGTGCATGTTGATCTTGTAGCACCGATAGAATGAGCCAATGCATTGCTTGTTTTAAGTATAAATTTATATTAAAGCTAATTAAATTTAAGTAAAGTGACCACTAACTCCTGTTATTACAGTACCAATACAGACCCGCACGTGAACCGACGTGTGGCTGGAGTAGGTTTCTTAATGGAGGCGTTTGAATGCGACGAGGGTGCATCTTTTGCCGGGCGTGCAGTGGATGAGGGAGGGGTAGTAATTGTTGTCTCCTGTACACACTCAGTTTACTATTGAATCTAGTTCCCCAAGAGCTGAAAAATGAACTGCTGCCGCCGCCTACACACTCCTTCACATGAAGAGACTCGAATGGCGATCCGCGGGGTGAGCCTGCTGGATATGGACTTCAGCAAGGAGTTCCCCTTTGAGTTCGCCGTTTAGTCCTATGGCTGCACCAAGTTGAACGTGATGTACACCAATGATCCAGACTCGGTGAAGCTCTGCCTCGCCAAGTTCAAGCAGTAGCTACAGGACGAGAAAGCACAAGGTTGCAGGACTAGACCTTGTGCCCATCCATTCATCTCCTGACAGGGACCAACGGATCGCCGTCACCCAGGTATGTGTGCGAGACGAGGTTCTCATCTACCACTTCTGTAGGGCCATCAGAGGTTCTGGAGCATTCGCCCGTTTCATCGGCAGGGCCGACTACACCTTCGCTACGATGGAGAGAAGGAAGAACGCGACGATTTGGCCATCTGGTGCAACAAGCTTGTTGACATCCAGAAGCAATATAAGATCATCATCAACAGGCAGGAGAAGGACTCTGTTGACCTCGCCGAGACCATCATCGACCCCTGATACTCCAACATGAAAGAAGACAATGATACCAAGGACCTGAACACGTGGGAGGTACCTCTGAATCTAGCCTACATAACCGACGCGGCCAAGGACGCATACACATGCTACGACATGTACAGGCAGATCTTGGCCATGAGGGTGTGTCTGCTTCCCGTAACCGACGAGTACACGGACAGCCGCAGCATCATGATCAAGCGTGCCAGGAAGGTCTAGATGTTGTACTTTATCTGTTTATAAGCACCTTTATCATCTGAGTGTTTCATGCATTAGCCTATGTGTTGTAATTATCTGTTTTGTCCAAAATATTTCTTTTAAGAACCCATTAACCTGTTTGCTTTTTTAGTGGGTATTTGCTTATGTATGTAACTAGTTCACTTGTCCGTTACGAAAAACTAGTTCACTCGGCTGTCGTGCTTTGAATCTCCTTCCTCCCAACATATTCATGTCCTCAGGTGGACCCAGTAGGTCTCGTACACAAACATATGGGACCAACCACCTATCCATTTGTATTTCCTTATTTGTTTTCAATTGTAACACCCACGATGCGGCTATATCTCCCACGTGTCGGAGCACGACTTAGAGGCATAACCGCATTGTCGGAAATGTCGCAAGAGGGGTAATCTTTACACATCCCATGTACTGAATAAGAAAAGAGGTACATAATTGGCTTACAATCGCCACTACAATCAATAGCATAAATATAGCATTACAATCATCCAGATACAATCAAGGTCCGACTACGGAACCAAAATAAAGACAACCCCAAATGCATAATGTCCCCGATCGCCCCAACTGGGCTCCACTTCTAATCGTCTGGAAAAGAAACGTAGTATCGTCCTGAGTCCTCATCGAACTCTCACTTGAGCTCAGTCGTATCTCCTAGAATGGTATCATCGGTCCCTGCATCTAGTTTTGGAAGTAATCTGTGAGTCACGGGGACTCAGCAATCTCACACCCTCGCGATCAAGACTATTTAAGCTTATGGGTAGGTAAAAGGTAGGAGGTGGAGCTGCAACAAGCACTAGCATATATGGTGGCTAACCTTACGCAAATGAGAGCAAGAAGAGAAAGCAACGCACGTTCGAGAATCTATGATCAAGAAGTGATCCTAGGAATACTTACGTTCAAGTATAACTCGAGACCGTGTTCTCTTCCTGGACTCCGCCGAAAAGAGACCTTCATGGCTACACACATTGTTGATTCATTTTAATTAAGTTAAGTTTCAAGTTTTCTACAACCGGACATTAACAAATTCCCATCTTCCCATAACCGCGGGCACGGCTTTCAAAAGTTCAAATCCCTGCAGGGTGTCCCAACTTAGCCCATCACAAGCTCTCACGGTCAACGAAAGATATTCCTTCTCCCAGGATGACCCGATCAGACTCGGAATCCCGGTTACAAGACATCTCGACAATGGTAAAACAAGACCAACAAAGCCACCCGAATGTACCGACAAATCCTGATAGGAGCTGCACATATCTCGTTCTCAGGGCACACGGGATTGTCCAAACTTCCGGTAGGCCAGCCCAAAGTTGCCCCTGGTGGCCACCAGCGGCTGACAAGTTGGACCAACACTCAGAGGAGCACTGGCCTGAGTGTTTTAAATAAAGGTGACCCTTGAGTCCGTGAAACCCAAGGGAAAAAGACTAACTGGCAAATGGTAAAACCAAGGTTGGGCCTTGCTAGAGGAGTTTTATTCAAGGCGAACTGTCAAGGGGTTCCCATTATAACCCAACCGTGTAAGGAACGCAAAAACAAGGAACATAACACCGGTATGACGGAAACTAGGGCGGAAAGAGTGGAACAAAACACCAGGCATAAGGCCGAGCCTTCCACCCTTTACCAACTATATAGATGCATTAAAGTAGACAAGATATAAAAGTGATATCCCAACAATAAACAGGTTCCAACAAGGAACAAACTCCAATCTTCACCTGCAACTAGCAACGCTATAAGAGGGGCTAAGCAAAGCGGTAACATAGCCAAACAACGGTTCGCTAGGACAAGGTGGGTTAGAGGTTTGACATGGCAATATGGGAGGCATGATAAAGCATGTGGTAGGTATCGTAGCATAGGCATAGCAATAGAGCGAGCAACTAGCAAGCAAAGATAGAAGTGATTTCGAGGGTATGGTCATCTTGCCTGCAATGTTCTCCGAGTTGACGTAAGCTTGATCCTCGTAAGCGTACTCAACGGGTTCCTCGATCACGTA
This sequence comes from Triticum urartu, assembly GCF_003073215.2. NCBI lineage: Eukaryota > Viridiplantae > Streptophyta > Magnoliopsida > Poales > Poaceae > Triticum > Triticum urartu. The sequence goes on from NC_053025.1 coordinate 409,296,661, forward strand.
CTCGTCTCCCGGCTCTACCCAAAGCAAGAACACAAGAAAAGGGAACCACGATCAACCACGGTGCAATGCGCAAGCAACATCATACAAAACATGGCATGATATGCGGGATGTGATATGTAATGCATATGCGTGCTTCGGAAGGGAAAGATTGAACCAGGCCTCAACTTGGAAAACCAAGAGTGCCGCTGGAAAGATGAGTTGATTTCGGTCAAAATCGACATAAAGATCACCAGAATCGGATGCACGGTTTGCAAATGGCAAGCAAAACAATAACAGCACGATGCCATCTAAATGCATCAAGAAAAATAAGCTACTGCACTCTAACATAGCAACAAAGCAAATGGCAGTGATATACTCAAGATGATTGACAAAATATGAACACTGAGCTACGGCTAGTTCACACAATAGCGGGTTCAAACAAGCATGGCAAAAGTGCAAAAGATATCAGGTTCACAGACTTAGTGAAAATAACATGTCAGGATTTAACATCAGGAAGCAATGTTTAGATCAAGATAACAACATGCTACAGGAACATATCATGGCAAAGCAAGGCATGGCATGAAGCTACTCAAAGCATATAACAAAAGTCCCTTACTGACCATAAGCCAAAAGGGATCAGAAGATACAATGGCAACCATATGAACATAGCAAGTTTCGTTAACAGATTCAGACTTAGCAGAAAACTGGACATGGCAGAAACAGAGTTACGTAGGCATGTTTACGAGCTCGATGCACTCACCACAAGGCATTGCATGACAAACTAAGAATACACCCGTCAAGAAGACATGATAAATAAGCTAACCATGGCAAGAACACTCTCATAGCATGCATGGATCAACTACAACAACCTCGGCAAAATTGCTTAACACGTAAACAATCTGCCAGGAACATTTTATAGCAAAAGTAGAGCAAGATTGAGTCATGCTAGGTGACTCCATAATTTAAAACAAAGACATGGATGGATAGAGCACAACAATATCTCAAAATCATCCTTACTGAACATGCTCAAAAGAGGCATGGATCACTCTGTAGCAACAAGAATACATGGCATAAAAATATCATCAGGAAAATGACTTGGAAGAATTCTAAGTCCCTGAAATCAGCAACATCACGAGAGCTACTTTGCATGCTTGTGCTAGTCACCACAATGATCACAAAATACATGTCATACACCCTATAAAGATGGCATGGCATATAACAAAACACATGTAGGGCTCAAGTTCATAGGAGGCACACATTAAACATGGCAAAAATGACAAATGTCCATATTCTGCTAAGGAACAGAAACTAACATCACATAGCACTCTTGCAACAGCATTTAGGGCATCAAGATGAACTCAAATGAACATGGTGCAATGGAATGAAATGAAGAGACATCCAGACGAACAATTTGATATGCTACACGCCTAAAACGGAGCTACGGGTGCAAAGTTATGACATGATGAAGAATGCTAAAAAATATTGGAGACTTAGGGCAAAACAAGGTCAACCCTAATTTCGAATCTGGATCTAGGCGCGCTACTTGAGGTTCACCGGGGCTTCTCGCCGGCATTCGGAAGGAGAGCTCGCCGGAGAGGGGTAGCCGAACTTGGAGGACCTCGCCGGAGGACGGGAGGAGGCGGGGCGAGGTCGGTGTCGGCGGGAGGTGACGCACGCAGGCGCGGGGGCGGTCGGCGGCGGTGGCCGCCGTGGCGTTCGGCGCCGGCGACGGAGAGACGCGGCACAGGGCGGCGAGGAGCGGCGCGGGGCATCTCGGGGCCCGATCCGGCCCGGGGCGGGCTCCCCGTGGGCCGAGCGGGCCGCAACGGCGGCGGGCGGAACCGGGACACGCGGCGGCGTCTCACAGGCGCGGGGCGGCGGCGCGGGACGTTCGGCGGGCGGCGGACATGTCCGGTGGCGGCGGGGGAAGATTTTTAGGGTTTGGACTGCGAGATTTTTGGAGGGGGGCATATATTTATAGGTAGAGGGAGCTAGAAGGCTCCAAATTGAGACTATTTTCGGCCACGCGATCGTGATTGAACGACCGAGATGATGGAGGGGGTTTAGGTGGATTTTGGGCCACTTTGGAGAGGTGTTGGGCTGCAACACCCACGAGGCCTTTTCGGTTCCTCGGTTAACCGTTGGAGTATCAAACGAAGTCCAAATGGCACGAAACTTGACAGGAGGTCTACCGGTGGTGAACCAAGGCCGCTTGGCAAGTCTCGGTCCAATCTGAGAACGTTTAACACTCGCACACGAAAAGAGGTAAAAGGAGACGCCGGAGGACATAGGAGCGTCGGAATGCAAAATGGACAATGGGGAAAATGCTTGGATGCATGAAACGAACACGTATGCAAATGCGATTCACATGATGACATGATATGAGATGCATGACAAGGACAAAAGCAACACGAAGACAAAACCCAACAACGAGGAATAACATAACTTAGTGCCGAAAATGGCAAGAGTTGGAATACAAATATGGCAAGTTACATATGGGGCGTTACAATCTTTCATCCTCTTCCTATACAGCGGCTGGCCATCATAGCTATGGCGTTTGCCAAGCCATCCCTCTACTACCACACATTGTCCAGCGGCGGCAGCTCCACCGGCCCACCCTGCACCCGAACAAGTCAACCCTCGTAGTCCCCTCCGCCTGCGTCTTCCCCCGCTTTGGTTCGTTCGGTCCGAGGTCTAGAAATCGTCCTCCGCCTTGGTGCTCTAGCCGCGGCGCCACCGTCTGTCGTTCCCAACATGGTCAGCAAAACAAGAGGAATCCGGAGACAACTGTTCGTCAAGAGGATGACAATCATGGGCCCACCAGGTCCATGGCCTAGGTTTTGTTGTTTAACATGGGTAGCCCATGACATGTTTCTACATTTTTTGGATCCAGCAGGTATCAAGCGGCCTCTGGGCCTCCCAACCTAGCTTGTCTATAACATCATCAACCCAAGTTATGTTTGTTTTCTCAAGGCGACGCACAGCTCAGTTCTATTTTTCTATAAGAATGCAAAACTGAACCTGTTTTCTATAAGAATGCAAAACCAAACCTATATTTATATCTTATTTTATTACATATATATAAATATATATATATTAGAAACAACATAAGTTTCTGTTAAACCTGTCGTTCGTCCAAGCATTTTATAGACCTTCCCACTTCCTTTATTTTTCGTTTTCATTAATCCTATATCTGAATTTTCTCCCACTTTCTTTTTCGATGTAAACTGAGTTTTCTCCTAGTAATTTTTCATAGAACCAACTCAACTGTCCCACGTCTAGCCTAAAAATTAATAATACCCCACGTACTATTAATTCGTCAAATTTAAATGGTATTTTATTTCTTAAGTTGAAAGTTCTTACAAAATAATAATAATAACTGTTTATATATAACTTGGCAAGTTAACTCCTAGTGATTGCGTACATAAGCTTGCAAAGATTTTACTGACCAATGCAGTAATAGACGTGCAATCATGTGTTTATGTTTTTATAACATTTCTCCGTCTAGCCCAACATGATATTTTCACCTAGCCTAGCAAGTCCGCGGATTTCGAGAAAAATGCAAATGGGCTTTAAATTCTACCATATATATCCTGCGAGCAAACGAAGAACAAGCAAGAAACTGAGATTGCAATCTCGATAGCGATAAAGAGGAAAGCTTTATTAATGAAGGTGGGGTTCTGTGACGTCTTGGTCTGGTCGTTGGACACAAACGAAGTACGCGAAGTTGCAGCTATGGCGAACTTTTAATCTAAAAAAACCCAAAGTCTAAACGACGCCCTAAGGGCTGTATATATGGAGGAAGAGGGGCGATTTCGTGACCCTTGGAGGAGGGGTCCGAAACCAACCCTAACTCTTGTTTCCCCACACATACAGATTCTAAAAACAGCCTGTACTTAAGTATTTCGAAAATACATGGGCCTGGCACAATAAGAAGGTGACGCAGCACCTAGAATAGCCTCTGGACGAAATTTATGAAGTGGCATCTTGTATATTTCGTCCAAGGCTTCATGCACTCCTTATGGTGGCTTCAAATTCCTGAAATCATCACTTGTAACTCCGGTCTTGATCCCCTTGCGCATGCCATCATCTCCATGCTTGGTCTTGCTCCAGTGTTCATCCCTCTTATCCATTCTAGGCCCTTCATTTGTAAGCAAAACAAATTATCCAATTTAGGCAGCATCATATTCTCATGAACATCATAATCATTACCAAGAAACGAAAGTACCTGATAATTCAATTGGCCTGCGTGAGCTCTAGTAATTGGTCCAATATGTATAGCAGCAGGGGCTGTGGGTGTAACAATGGTATTGATGTCCTCATCATCCTCCCCTTCTTGAAATGAAGTCGTCCTCGACGGAAGCTCATCTTCCTCACCCAAATAAGGCTTCAAATCTGCAATGTTAAAAGTGGGACTAGCCCCAAAATCTGCAGGCACCTCAAGTTTATATGCATTATCATTTATTTTCTCTAACACCTTAAAAGGACCATCAGCACATGGCATTAGCTTTGATTTGCACAAATTAGGAAATCTATCGTGACGCAAATGTAACCAAACAAGATCTCCAGGTGCAAACACAACATGTTTTCTACCCTTATCTCCAGCAAGTTTATATTTAGCATTCATACGCTCAATGTTTTCCTTAGTTAACTCATGCATTTTTAAAATCAATTCAGCATGTTCTTTAGCATCAAAATTAACCTTCTTCGAAGATGGAAGAGGCAACAAATCAATAGGTGCATGCAGTAGGAAACCATACACAATTTCAAAAGGGCACATCTTAGTAGTACCATGCAATGAACGATTATAAGCAAATTCAATATGAGGCAAGCATTCTTCCCACATTTTCTTATTATTCTTCAAAATAGCCCTAAGCATAGTAGACTATGTTCTATTGACTACTTCAGTTTGTCCATCGGTTTGGGGGTGACAAGTAGTACTAAAAAGCAGTTTAGTCACCAACTTAGCCCATAAACATCTCCAAAAGTGGCTAAGAAATTTAGTATCACGATCTGACACAATAGTATTTGGCACACCATGCAAGCGAATAATTTCATGAAAGAACAAATCAGAAACATTAACAGCATCATCGCTTTTATGACATGGTATAAAGTGTGCCATTTTCGAAAATCTATCCATGACAACAAATATGCTATCCCTCCCCTTCTTTGTTCAAGGTAAACCTAAAACAAAGTCCATAGATATATCCTCCCAAGGAACACTAGGCAAAGGCATATATAAACCATAAGGATTGAGTCGTGACTTAGATTTTTGACATGTAGTGCAGCGAGCAACAAAACGCTCCACATCATGTCTCATATTTGGCCAAAAGAAATGTGTAGCAAGTATGTCCTCTGTCTTCTTCACGCCAAAGTGTCCCATTAATCCTCCCCCATGCGCCTCTTGCAACAACAAAAGACGAACGGAGCTTCCTGGAATGCATAGCTTGTTAGCACGGAACACAAATCCATCATTAATGACAAACTTGTTCCACGTTCTTCCTTCTTTACAATTCTGTATTACATCTTTAAAATCAGCATCATGCACATATTGATCTTTGATGGTCTCGAAACCAAATGTTTTGAAGTCAAGTTATGAAAGCATAGTATAGCGATGAGACAATGCATCAGCAATAACATTTTCTTTACCCTTCTTGTGTTTAATGCCATAAGGGAAAGTCTCAATGAATTCAACCCAGTTAGCATGTCTACGATTCAGTTTAGCTTGACTTTTAATATGTTTCAATGATTCATGATCAGAATGTATAACAAATTCTTTGGACCATAAATAATGTGGCCATGTTTCTAAAGTCCGAACAAGAGCATATAATTCTTTATCATAAGTAGAATAATTCAGACTAGGCCCACTCAATTTTTCAAAAAAGTATGCAATAGGTTTGCCATCTTGTAATAAGACACCTCCTAATCCAATTCCACTAGCATCACATTCAAGCTCAAAAGTCTTATTAAAATCAGGAAGTTGGAGTAAAGGAGCATGTGTCAACTTATCTTTCAATACCGTGAAGGCTTCTTCCTGTGCGGTGCCCCAAACAAAAGGTACATCCTTCTTTGTAAGCTCATTGAGAGGTGCAGTAATGGTGCTGAAATCTCTCACAAAACGCCTATAGAAACCAGCGAGGCCAAGGAAACTCCTCACTTGTTTGACCGTTTTGGGCTGCGGCCAACTCTCAATAGCTTCAATCTTGGCTTTATCAACTTCAATTCTCTGTGGAGTAACAACATAGCCAAGAAAAGATACTCGATCGGTGCAAAAGGTGCACTTTCGAAGGTTACCAAACAAACATGCATCACGTAGAGCAATAAAAACAGCACGTAAATGGTCCTCCAAAGATTTACTATAAATCAGTATATCATCAAAATAGACTACCACAAATCGTCCAATGAAAGCACGTAAAACTTCGTTCATTAACCTCATGAAAGTACTAGGTGCATTAGTTAACCCAAAAGGCATGACTAACCACTCATATAATCCAAACTTAGTTTTAAATGTTGTTTTCCATTCATCTCCCAATTTCATACGAATTTGATGGTATCCACTACGCAAATCAACTTTGGAGAATATTGTAGAGCCACTCAATTCATCAAGCATATCATCTAGCCTAGGAATAGGATGACGATAACGAATAGTAATATTATTAATGCCTCTACAATCAACACACATACACGACGTACCATCCTTTTTTGGCACTAAAATGATAGGAACAACACAAGGACTAAGGGATTCGCGTATATAACCTTTGTCGAGCAGCTCCTGTACTTGACGCATAATCTCCTTCATCTCCTCTGGATTGGTACGGTATGGCGCACGGTTGGGTAATGAGGCACCGGGAATTAAGTCAATTTGATGCTCAATCCCTCGAATAGGTGGTAATCCCGGTGGCACGTCTTGTGGAAAGACGTCAGCGAACTCCTGCAAAATGTTAGTGACAGCAGGAGGCAAAGAGGAAGGCACGTCCTCAAATGAAAATAATGCCTCTTTGCACACAAAAGCATAGCAAACAGATTTGCTAAGATCTAGATCATCAATATCAGATTTGGTGGCAAGTAAACATGCACTTTTCAATTTAATTTCAGAAGCAACACTAGATGGTTTATTATTAGGCTTCATTTGTTGCTCAAATTCTTTTGCCACAATCTGATTTCACTCTTATTTTACTCCTGTTTTGCTTTATTAGCTCTATTAATATCATCTTTCAAAACGGAATCAGGAGTCATAGGAAGCAAAGTAATATTTTTATCCTTATGAACAAGAGTATACTGATTGTTTCTACCATGGTGTACAGAATTTTTATCAAATTGCCATGGTCTACCAAGTAATAAGGAACATGCTTGCATAGGTACCACATCACAATCAACATAATCAGCATATGTAGAGATACTAAAATGCACACGAACAGTACGTGTTACCTTAACCTTGCCGCTGTTGTTGAACCATTGGATGTAGTAAGGATGTGGATGTGGTCTTGTGGTGAGAGATAGCTTCTCCACCATCTCCATGCTAGCCAAGTTATTGCAACTCCCTCCATCTATGATGACGCGAACAGAACGTTCCATCACAACTCCCTTTGTATGGAACAAATTATGCCTCTTATTTTGCTCAGCTTGTAACCTGCACACTCAAAACACATTGAGCAACTAAACATTCATACCTGTCAGCATCTTCAGCAGCCATGTATTGCGTCTCATGATCAGAATCATCTCCACCGTGTTCTTCATGTGTAATAAGAGCCAAAGTCTCCTCATCATAGTCACTAGCGGACTCATAGCCACCATCCTCAGTAACAATCATCGCACGCTGAGATTTGCATTCTCTCGCAAAATGTCATCTTCCCTTACAACGACGACAAATAATATCACTTGTGTGCCCTGTTGATGCCATGGAAGAAGAAGAGCTCTGCGCAGACCCGGCAGGTGTGCTCTTGGCAGATAGTGGTGGTTGTGCCTGCTTTCTTGTATCACGGCTGGAGGTAGCACCTAATGGAGATGCTGGTGTAGTGGGAGTAGAGGATGTACGTGGTGTCCATGACGAAGATCTCCTTGCAGAAAAGTTAGTTCGTGCCAATGCCTGTCGATCCTGCACTTCACGTTCAGCTTTACAAGCAAGATGGAATAAACGAGTGATATTAGTATACTCCTTATACTCTAGAATGGTCTTAATCTCTCTATTTAATCCACCCATAAAATGTGCAAGCATAGCTTCATTCTCCTCAACAATACCACATCTAATCATGCCAGTTTGTAATTCCTGATAATATTCTTCTATATAATTTTTTCCTTGTCTTAAACACTGCAACTTTTGAAGTAATTCACGTTGATAATATGGTGGAACCCAATGAGTATGCATAGCAGTTTTCAAAGCAGCCCAAGTAGCTGGAATAGGATATAATCTACAATGCTCAGACCACCAAACACATGCAAAACTAGTGAAAGCACAAACAGCAACAGGAACACGTCTCAAGTAAGATATATATCAGGAACATACCTGCCCTCAAATGGTGGAATATTCAATTTCAGTTTAGGGAGATGGTCATGATCTCGTACCCAAGGGGGAGCCCTACCATTGCCATTATTTGCATGTGACGACCTGGTGGTTGTGGTGCTGGTGGTTGCACGTAGTTCTGATTTTGATGAACCTCATCCTCGTAATCTCCCGCAAAATCATCCTCCTCCGCATCAGCAGCAGGAGCCACATAAGTATCAACAGCAGCACCAACAGTTTGGCCAGGTGCAAGAGGGAGACGGCTCGATCGGAGGAGGGCTGTTTCGCGACGTGGAGGTAGTCATTGTTGTTGTTGTTGTTGTTGTTGTTGTTGTTGTTGTTGTAGAGGTGCGTTAGGTGCAGCCAGTGGTGGTGGTGGAAGACGCTCGAGCAATTCATTAAACTTGTTATCGAGCTTTGTTTCGAACGTCTTCTCCATGCCATCTATCATCTCCATGGCCTCATCAAATCTGTTTAGCACATCTTGCACCTATCCACTCATCATTTGCTGAAATTTATCATGCAACTCCTTATTCGTCATGTTCTCCCAGTCAGTCTCGTCGGCTTGTGATCCTGCCATGGTTAGCAGCAATAGAAACACACAAGAATATGATCCTATAGACTACTAACAAGAGGTGGTGGTGGGTGTCACAAATCCGTCAAGAAAATCTCAAATTCTTACCAGTTCTTACCCAGCAGTAGGCGGTGATCGGCAACCGTTGTAGTCAAAACTCTCAAAGCTTGGATAGAGCGATTACCAGGGAGAGTCAAATGCACGACGCAGATGTATGTGGAGCTGGGAAGGCTTATAATATGGTAGCAAAAAGGGTCAGCAATAATCAATTCAGAGATGCAAAGTTGAATAAACACTCAACGATGGTACTGTGCTGGTCCTAGGCTAGACCGTGCTAGAGACGCGAGCCTAGAACACTAACAAAATCACGACGCTGCATGGAAACAAGGGAGGAGCACGCTCTGATTTTTTTCCTTTTTTCTTTTTTTCCTCTTTTTTTTGCTCCGCAACAAATTTTTTTTCGAAAAAGTCTACAAATGGTCTAAAAACTGCCTAGCCAGAATTTTCCAGACTTAGTTTTATTTTTGAGTTTGGAACTATTTTTCTACCGCGGGTAGCACGAAAGTTTGGGAGTCCTACTTTTTCGCGACTCGGAGTATGACATGATTTGGAAAACCAAAACAGAGTAACAAAATACTGGACTCGGACTAGGACCGGTGGCGGAGATGAATCTGGTGGAACTCGGACTGGTGGCGAATATATGTAGGGCGGTGGAAAACGGACTGGTGGCGAATCTGTGATGGAGGTGGACTCTGATTATCGTGATGGCGGTGGATATGTGGTATATGGCAGCGGTGATGATGATGGTGGTATATGGCAGCGGTGATGACGATGGTGGTATATGGCAGCGGTGACGATGGTGGTGGTATATGGTAGCGGTGATGATGATGATGCGGCGGCGGTGTTACTACTTGTGAACAGAACTCGAAACTCTAAAGGACTAGACACTAAGACCAGCAACTAGACACGACGATGCAACCGCAAACTCAACAATGCAAAACCCTAAAAAGATTATGCAAAGGCCCATATTGGTTCGGATATGATGAACTAACCCTATTTTTTTGGCTTTTTCATGGACTGTAGGTATGAAGAAAAGGCTCGATCTAAACTATGAAAACTGTAAAATCTCACCGAGCAACCTAGAAATCTGATACCACTTGATAGAGGCGAAGGTGTCCCGATGTTTCAATGAGATGGATATCGTTTTCTGTAGGAGTCGACTTTGACGATCCGACTACGAACGTGCAGAGACGTCGCGCCTTAGCAATCGCTAAACCAACTTCCGAGGGTTATTTACCACCCCGGAGCACGATCAACCTGACCACGAGGGTCAATTTCCTGCGAGCAAATGAAGAACAAGCAAGAAACTGAGATTGCAATCTGGATATTGCAAATAAAGAGGAAAGATTTATTAATGAAGGTGGGGTTCTGTGACGTCTTGGTCTGGTCGTTGGACAGAAACGAAGTACGCGAAGTTGCAGCTATGGCGAACTTTTAATCTAAACAAAACCCAAAGTCTAAACGACGCCCTAAGGGTTGTATATATGGAGGAAGAGGGGGGAATTTCGTGGCCCTTGGAGGAGGGGTCCGAAACAAACCCTAACTCTTGTTTCCCCACACATACGGACTCTAAAAATAGCCTATACTTCAGTATTTCGAAAATACATGGGCCTGGCCCAATAATAAGGTGATGCAGCACCTAGAATAGCCTCTGGACGAAATTTATGAAGTGGCATCTTGTATATTTCGTCCAAGGCTTCATGCACTCCTTATGGTGGCTTCAAAGTCCTAAAATCATCACTTGTAACTCTGTTCTTGATCCCCTTGTGCATGCCATCATCTCCATGCTTGGTCTTGCTCCAGTGTTCATCCCTCTTATCCATTCTAGGCCCTTCATTTGTAAGCAAAACTAATGTATCCAATTTAGGCAACATCATATTCTCATGAACATCATAATCATTACCAAGAAACGGAAGTACCTGATAATTCAATTGGCGTGCGTGAGCTCTAGTAATTGGTCCAGTATGTATAGCAGCAAGGGCTGTGGGTGTTATAATGGTATTGATTTCCTCATCATACACTATCTTGGACATCTTTTGTGATTGTGAGCCCCCATCAAAATATTATATGCCAAAATTGTTGATGTTTGACAAGGAAGACAACATAATGATTTATGTTTGTTCATATTCACATAGAAGTTATATTGTCATAGATCCTTTAACATGTGGTGCTTGTACCCCATCTTTACTAGCCAAAAATTCCGCACTAAGTAGAGATACTACTTGTGCATCCGAAAACCCTTAAACCCAAATCTTGTTTTGAGAGTCCACCATACCTACCTATGGATTGAGTAATATCTTTCAAGTGAGTTGTCATCGGTGCAACAAGGCACTTCTAAAATGGTTGGATCATTTAGTGTAAGAGAAAATTGAGCGTTGTACGAACGTATGATGGCAAAGAATAAAAGCTACAGACTGCATAATAAAGGTTGCTATCATAAGGGGCAATATAACATGACGTTGTTTTGCACTAAGAGATTGAGCATACAAACAAATAAGCACATGACAACCTTTGCTTCCCTCTGCGAAGGGCCTATCTTTTACTTTTATGCATTTACTTTTATGAAGAGTCAAAGTTTTTCTCTTTATTCCTCTTTATTTTCTCTTTTGGCAAGCACCATGTGGTGAGGAAAGATCTAGGCACATATATCCAGTTGGATATAGGTGGCATGAGTTATTATTGTTGTAACGCCCGGATAATTACGCTAAAGTAATCACATTCTAATGATGCCATGTCACCGTTGTCACTGTTGTTAATCTCGCGCTAGTCCAAAACTGGTTCAAAATACAAATTTAAAATGAAGTCAAACGGTAAATATTTTCAACATTAAAACTAAAATGTTCAACATGGGACAAATATATCCTATGTAATAATGGTGGAGAAACCACATTTTTGTAAAATGTTTAAATACTCTAAAGTAAATAAAACAAAAGCAAAAACAATTAATTGAATGCCTTTTTTGATTAATAAAATAATAAACTATTTTATTCACTTGCCCAAATTTATGTGGCAGTAGTACATTTATCTAGACTAAATTAGGAACTAGTTATGTATTTCATTTAAAATAAAATAAAGTGAAAATATAATAAAAATGGAACAGAATAAAAAAACGAAAAGGAAGAAAACTCCCCTTGGCCAACTGGGCCAAACGGCCCAGCTGGCCAGCCCGCTGGTCCAGCCGGGCCCCCCTCACTCCCTTAACCCCCACGCTCCTGAAACCCTAGCCTGTAACCCGCACCCCTCCCCCGATCCCTCTCGTCTCCCCACCCCGCCCCCGAGTGGATCTAGATTAGGGGCAACCGATACCCCCAAACACCGCCCAGCCCCGCCCCCCCCCCCGCCGCCACCGTCGCATGCCATCGCCCCACTGCCCTTGTCGCCGGTGGCCCGGAAGGCGCCCTGATCCCATCGGCCCTAACCCCGAGCCGCCACGACACCATCGGACTTCGCCGGATCTCCTACCAGGCCTCCCCTTCGCCGGACCACCCTGTCGTCGTTGCTCGTTGCCTAGAGCTCCTCCGCCTCGTCGCGCCGACCCCGACTCCTCACCGAGCCCGCTGCTAGTCCCCTACGGCCCTGGCGTGAGAACCACGTCTCCCCACTCTCCATGGCCCCGCACCCTCTCTCCGCTCCTCGTCGTGACCTTCCCCCCATGCTGCTTCACAGCGTGCGCGACGCGCCCGCCTGCCACTCTGCTGCGCCGACACCTGCGCCACGCTCCCGCACTAGCGCGCCACCGCGCCAATCGCAGCGGCCCGCCCCACTCCCTCTCCGCCTACTTCGCCCCGCTGCGCCATCCGTCGTCCCACTTGAGCCTGCTTCACTGTGGCCTTGCCCCTGGCGCCTCGTTGCTCGTTGCCCCAGTGTTCATCCCCTGCTGCCCCTGCTTCCGCGACCGTGCACTGCGTCGCCGCTCACCTCGCCATCTACCGATGCCGCTGTCGCCCCACGACCTCGCCTAGCGTCGCCGCTGCCCCCTTCACTCGTGTGCTGCCTCTACCGCCATGCCCCGCGTGCCGCTGCTCCTCTGCGCTAAGACCCCTGCCCATCGACGCTTCACTCGCTGCGCGCCACCGCCGGCCGCCGCAGACGCCGCCCTGGTTCGCCCATTAACGGGCGCCCGCCCGTCACCCAATTCCCCATCGCCTGTTTAGGCTATGCACGTCGCCCATGCCGCTAGGGCCCCATGGGCCTATGACGAGTGGGCCCTTGCCCCAGAATGTTTAAAGAAGAATGATAAAAAATGTTAAAATAAATAAATTATTAATTAAATAATTATGTTTAACTAAGCTAATTGAATTTAGCTAACCTAATCATTTAGTTAAGCTAATTAACCCTATTTAGTTAAAGGGACAATTCCATTTCTCCCCCTAACTTAAACCCACACCTGTCATTTACCCCTAATTTTCGAGTATGCTCAAAAATACCCTCTTCCATCTGGTACCGTTATAGGAATGCCCTTCCGTGCCGTTTCTGTCAGGTCAAAGGGCTTTGACCGTCTCCATGGCGTTTCTTGGATAATTATACCCCTCCTTACAAGTGGGGCCAATCAGTAGAGAAAAAATTGAGGCCCACCGTACCGGTCTGCCATCCTTCAACCTTCTGACACACAGGGAAACAGAAGAGAGGAGCTCGAGCTCCGGCCATCGCCGGAGACTCGCGGCCATAGAGCGCTCCCATAGGACCATAGCAAGACTGCAACGTCCTGCCGCACCCTAGAGAGATGAGCCCTACGCTCGGGGGCCAAGGGAGGCGTCGCCCTGCTCAACAGATGTGCGGTCATGGCAGGGCGCTGTCGGGGTCCACCCCACGGACAACCATTTGGAGAGGGATAATGCTTTCCACCATGAGGGAGGTGCTCTGTCGGAAGGAAGTGTAGAGGGAGGCCACAAGGCTCGGCATCGACGGCGCACTTCTTCTCTTCCCCAACTCCGTTGGCGTCGTCTTTCGTGCGTGTGGCAAACAGACTCCCAGAGCTCAAAAATTGCGTCCATGATCTTCGCCACAGTTTAATTTGTTTTCTCGCCGAAGGGGTTGGCCCAGGATAGCCCTAATCGTTGGCGCCCCATTCCTTCTTCCTCAGCTCCGGTCCACCGCTGCTGCGGCCGATCTCCGGCCATGGTGAGCCCCCGGTCTCTACGCCATATTTCCCGCATTCCTTGGGGTTTCTTGAAGTCATTCTTGTTGTTTCTTTGGAGCAGCATGACCCTGAGCACGTCTTCCTACGAGCTCCAAGCTCCGTCGCCCGCTGCCCTCGTCGCCGCTGCTCGAGGTCACTGATGCCCGTCTCCCCGGCCACCCCACGCTCTCCGTCCACCTAGGTTCACTCTGGATTCGTGCCAGCAGCCTCGCATGACCACTCTGCAGCACCTAGACCGCAGGTATCCTCGTGCATGTCACCGCCATGCCTTCGTGCACGCCCCGGTGATTAACCACTATTGTTAAAAACTTGTTTAATTAGCCTAACCCTCTCTGTTAATTTTTACATTAACCCATGAACCCTCTAGTAACCAAAACAGGTAATAAATATCTTAAACAGACAATGACATGTGGGCCCCCTACTCTAATTTGACTAGTCCCTGTTGACAGGTCTTTATTTTTTTCCTGATTGGCCCCACTTGTTAGGAGGGGTATAATTGTCCAAGAAATGCCATGGAGACGGTCAAAGCCCTTTGACCTGATGGAAACGGCACAGAAGGGCATTCCTATAACGGTACCAGACGGAAGGGGGGTATTTTTGAGCATACTTGAAAATTAGGGGTAAATGCCAGCTGTGGGTTCAAGTTAGGGGGAGAAATGGAATTGTCCCTTAGTTAAAACTATGGCTATGATGGACGGGTCCCACGTACCAGGGTTGACCTAGTCAACCTGTGGACCTGCTGACATTACGTTGATGTCACGCTGACTCAATAATTGCATTTTCTAATTAGTTTAAATATGTTGAATCCAAAATTGATTTAAAACTTTGAAAAATAATATAAAATAAACCATATCTCAGATGAAAAATACTTTGTACATGAAAGTTGCTCAGAATGACGAGACGAATCTGAATACACTGTCCGTTTGTCAGCCACACGTCCCTAGCATAGCGAACATGCAACTGACCCCCCTCCGTTTCATCTGCCTAAAAACGTCAAACACCGGGAATACTTTCCTGGATGTTTCCCCGCTTCGCCGGTATCACCTAGTACTGCGTTAGCTCACCCTAGCACCGCTAAATGTCATGTCATGCATCTTAATGCATCTTTTTGCATTGTATTCATTGTTTCTTCCCCCTCTTCTCTCTGATAGACTACAAGATTGACGTTGCTGCTGCCCCGATCGACTACGGTGTTGACGACCGTCCTTCTCTAGTGAGCTTCCAGGCAAGCAAACCCTCCTTGTTCAACCAGATATCGCCCACTCTCTGCTCGATAGCTCCTATTCTGTTGAATAGCATGTCATTGTTGCCACTGTTGTTACCTTTACCTGCAATCCTAAATGCTTAGTATAGGATGCTAGTATTCCATCAGTGGCCTGATACGTCTCCGACGTATCTATAATTTTTTATTGTTTCGTGCTATTATATTATCTGTTTTGGATGTTTAATGGGCTTTAATATGCAATTTTTATATTATTTTTGGGACTAACCTATTAGCCGAAGGCCCAGTGCAAATTGTTGTTTTTTTGCCTGTTTGTGTGTTTCCCAAAAAAGGAATATCAAATGGAATCCAAACGAAATGAAACCTTCGCGCGTATCATTTTTGGAACAAACGCAATCTAGGAGACTTGGAGTGGAGGTCAAGGAAGCAATGAGGCGGCCACGAGGTAGGGCGGTGCGCCCAGGGGAGCAGGCGCGCCCCCACCCTCGTGGGCCCCTCGTGGCTCCACCGACCTACTTCTTTCGTCTATATATACTCTTATACCCTGAAAACATCCTTGGGAGCCACGAAACCAGTTTTCCACCGCCGCAACCTTCTGTACCCATGAGATCCCATCTGGGGACCTTTTACAGTGATCTGTCGAAGGGGGATTCGATCTCGGAGGGCTTCATCATAAACACCATGCCTCTCCAATGATGTGTGAGTACTTTACCTGTAGCAACCTGACCTCAAACAGTCAAGTCTCTGTGTTTCAGTGTCATCCCTGGATCGATAATGCTGACACACACAGTACTCGAAGGATTTATAACAGAGTAGCAATCACACACTTATTACATCGAATGTCTCAAAAGAAAACTTCCTCCAACTCAATCATTCTTAACTAGGTCATCATTCTTCTCCAGTAGTGTTTTGATTTCCTCCTCATATCCATCGCGTGTAAACTCGAGTTCTTCCTCCAACTCAATGATCCTAGTCTTCGCCTTCTTTAAGTCCATCATGTCTGCGCACATCTGGTTCTCCTGACGTCGAATGTGCTGGTTTAACTCCTGGATGTAAGCTGCAATGGATCTATCCTTCTTGGTGCTGATTAATTCCCATTGCTCGTATCGGCGCCCACAAATTTGGTAGATAGTGTCCTTGAGCTCCCTGTTGTAGACTTCTCCAATGCGTCCCATGGTAATGTGAGCTGCCATACTCTTTCCTAAACTCCAGGTTGGTGCATCGAAGGAAAACTCTATGGGTTTAGTGACTGGCGTGAAGGTCCTTCCTGGAACTTGTACTTGAATCATCCAGCGCTCCTCCTTTGGTAAGGTGGCACTGTACGTCCCCGTGAAGCTTGGTATTCCAATGTTCAAGTACCTAGTGACTTCCTTCAGGTGGCGTCCAAATTGTGTGTCTTCATCTGGTTGTGCAAACTTGTTCCTTACATCCACCATCCTAAAGAGTAGAAAATGGAGAGGAGTCGGAAATGAGAAGAGAAGTGTGACCTATGGTTTAGCTTAGTGGTCGTGTCCTACACTCAGCGTGTACTCTGATACCATCTTGTAGCGACCTAACCTCAAACAGTCAAGTCTCTGTGTTTCAGTGTCATCCCTGGATCGGTAATGCTGACACACACAGTACTCAAAGGATTTATAACAGAGTAGCAATCACACACTTATTACATCGAATGTCTCAAAAGAGAACTTATTACAATAATATGGCTTAAGGCCATCTAATGCGATAACAACGGAAGGCTTGGAAGATAAAGTGAGTCCATCAACTCCAACGGCATAGCTGAGCTGCACGGCAACGACCTAACGAACCTTACTCCTCGTCTGAAAAGTCTGCAACATAATACGTTGCAGCCCGAGAACGGGTCAGCACATGGAATATGCTGGCAATGTAACACAGTAGAGCAAGAACAGAATAAAGCTATCACTACATGCATATTTGGCTGGTGGAAAGCTCTATGGTTAAAGTTTTTGCGAAAAGCCAATTTTTCCCTACAACAAAGGAATAGATTTTAATTTAACTATCATGGTAGTTGAACAAATATTGAGAAGGTAACCCCAACTCAATCCCAATTAAAGTAATTAACAACCCAACAATATTAATTAAGAGTGATGAGATACATGTGATAACTCAAGTACTAGATACTCAAGATTGTCCATAACCCGGGACACGGCTAAGCATGATTAGTTTGTACACTCTGTAGAGGGTTGCACACTTTTCCCCACAAGACTCGATCGCCTACGTTGGATTTCTCGCACTACATGGTGTTTGAGAAACGGATGACCAAGACAGAGTCTTTCAGAAACATTAACTCTCTACTCCGCGTAGACCATACCAAACCTACAAAACCCACTACCGGCTGATCTACCTCTTCAAGAGCTTCACGTAACTTACTCAACTATGCTAGAGCCCATAATTGCTTGTGGCTGAACCCGGAAGTTTCTAGCATGAATCATCTCAGTTCCCTTTGAGCCTGGGTGGCGGTCCATTAGAAGATCACACGGGTACCCCGGGATTTCCAAAAAAACAAACAACACTGGGTTCCCCAGGTGCCTCGATCCACCCAGATGTTAATTTAAGTTGCCACCTTAAGTTGAACCATTAATTAATAACCTCACATCTGTCATGGATTTCACTCAAACCCGAACCACGTCTACGAGCATAGCATAGCATAGCAATATAAGCAACATATAGAAGTAACTCCCAAGGGTTTGATAGTAATAGGGCAATAGGTTCTACCTCAACAACTACTTCCCAACCCACAAGTTAATGACATCCTAATCATGCAATGTTTTAGGATTGGAACTAATGCAGAAAAACTGGGTATGAAAAGAGTATGATCAATGTGTTACTTGCCTTGCTGACGATCCGCAAAACCTAGGGATTTGTAGTAGCACGCTTCACACTCCGGGTGTTCTATCACAAACAAACAATAACATACATAAGCAACAAGCAAAGATGCACAAGAAAAACTCAAATACGAGGGGTTGGCCAAAAAGTTCGACTTAAGAACTCCAGTTTGCAAAAAGAATCAAATCAAACGGAGCAATGAAACTCAAACGGCGAAAGAAACAAGATCTGTGTACTAATCTGAACTAAGGTCAAATTTTACATTACCAAAATCTTGTTCAATTTGATTAAACAGAAAGAGGGTCTCGAGATGAAGATCTAGGCGCTTGAATCGCCTGATTCCGACTAACGAGCGAAAAGATAAACATAAACTAAGATCGAATCAGAAATCATGATCGAAAATAACCGCGGATAAATCCGATAAAAGAAACTGACAAACAGACTAACGAACGAACGTTCGTTAACTGTAACTAACGGGCGAAAATCGTTCGCTAAGACGAACGTACAGACGAACGTCCGCTAAAACGAAAAACCAAAAAAAACCGGTGAACCAAAAAAAGGGATCTAGGGTTTCTTTTGAAAAACAAACGGTTTTTAAAAAAGAAAACCGGCGGTCTCGGATCCGGCGCGGTACCTCCGGTGAGGGGCTCCGGTGAGGCAGCGGGGCAACGGGGCGGCGGCCAGCGGCAGCGGCAAGCGGCGATGACGGCAAGCGGCGGCGACGGCGCTCGGCTGCGGCGGCGGCTCGAGGGGCGGGCGGCGGGGCTGCAGTGGTGGTGTTTTGGGGCAGCGACTTATAAAGAGGGGGGCGGCTGCTTGGGGGAGGGGCAAGGCAGCGGGGGCGGAGAGGAGTCCGGCTCGGACTCCAAGTCCCGGTCGGCGGCGGCTGTGGCGCGCGTGCGGGGAGGCGGTGGTGGCTGGGCCGGTGGCCTGGCTGGGTTCGGCCCAGTCGGGCACGGGAGTTTTTTTTAATAATTTCACCAACAGAAATAAAATCCTAGAAAATAAAATAAAAAACTAAAAATGCCAAAACAAATTTTCGCCATCTAAATAAAATATTTAGAACGAGATGAACATTTTCTTGGCCCTAAAATGAAATTTTGAAAACGTGCAATTTTTCTAATGCAAATAAAATCCAAATAAAATCAAATAAAATCAAATAAATGATTTTAATATTTTCCTCCAATATCTCAATTATTTTGTAGAAGTCATATTATCTCCTCTCATATCTTTTAATATGAAATATTTTTCGGAGAGAAAAATAATTAAAATCAAAATCCTCGTTTCATTATTTGATAAAAAATCAAATATGAAAACCGGGAAATCCCCAACTCTCTCCGAGGGTCCTTGAGTTGCTTAGGATTTTTGAGGATTGCAGAGCGGAAATGCAATAAAATATGATATGCATGGATGACCTATGTATAACATACCAAATTGAAAATTTGGGATGTTACAAACCTACCCCCCGTAAGATGAATCTCACCCTCGAGATTCGGGTTGGCTAGAAAATAGATGCGGGTGGTCTTTGAGTAGATCATCCAGTCGTTCCCAGGTGGCTTCATCCTCGGTATGGTGGCTCCACTGAACTTTGCAAAACTTGATAACCTTGCTGCGGGTGACTCGGCTGGCAATCTCAAGAATCTTAACCGGCTTCTCCTCATAATTCAAATCACTGTCCAACTGAATCGCCTCCAAGGGTACTGTATCTCTCAACGGTATATCGGCCATCTCAGCATGACACTTCTTCAATTGTGAAATGTGGAACACATCATGAACTCCTGACAATCCCTCAGGTAATTCCAACTTGTAGGCAACTTCTCCCATCCGTTCCAAAACACGATACGGTCCTACAAATCTCGGGGCTAACTTTCCCTTAACTCCAAAACGCTTCACTCCTCGCAAGGGTGATACTCGCAGATATGCTCTATGTCCAATTTCATAGGTTACCTCCTTGCATTTCGAGTCTGCGTAACTCTTCTTCCTGGACTGAGCAATCTTCAGTCTGTCACGAATCAATTTAACCTTCTCTTCAGACTCCTTGATCAAATCTGGTCCAAACAACTGTCGATCTCCTACCTTATCCCACATCAACGACGTTCTGCATCTGCGTCGATACAGAGCTTCAAACGGTGCCATCTTCAAACTGGCTTGGTAGCTATTGTTCTATGAAAACTCTGCGTAAGGCAAATTGTCATCCCAGCTAGATCCATAATCTAGCGCACAGGCTCTCAACATGTCCTCCAAAATCTGATTGACTCTCTCAGTCTGTCCATCCGTCTGTGGGTGAAACGATGTACTGAACTCCAACCTTGTTCCCAAAGTTTGGTGTAACTGATGCCAAAACTTTGAAGTAAACTGTGTTCCTCGATCTGATACGATGGTCCTCGGAACTCCATGCAGACATACAATCCTGGACATATATATATATATCTTGGCCAATTTCACGCTTGTATACGTGGTTTTCACTGGGATAAAGTGAGCCACTTTGGTCAAGCGATCAACTACTACCCATACAGAATCATATCTTACTTTGGTTCTGGGCAATCCGGTGATAAAATCCATGCCAAGTTTATCCCACTTCCATTCGGGTATCGGCATAGGCTGTAAAAGTCCTGCTGGCTTCTGATGCTCTGCCTTTACTCTTTGGCAAACATCACATACGGCTACATACTCGGCAATATCCTTCTTCATACCAGTCCACCAGAAACATTCCTTCAAAGGCAAATACATCTTAGTGTTTCCGGGGTGTATCGAGTATGGTGAGTCATGAGCCTCCTGAAGTACTAACTTCCTGATCTCTGGGTTATTGGGCACATAAACTCGGTCCTCAGGTATCGTGCTCATCCTCAAGAAAACCTTTGGCCTTTCCTTTGCTCATCTTCTCTTTTATCTCGGCAATCTCTTTGTCATCCTTCCGAGCCTCTCGAATCTTGCCCAACAATGTAGACTGAACCTCCATTGTTGCAACGAAACCTCTTGGAACAATCTCCAATCGAAGTTCCATGATATCCTCTGCTAACTCCTTCGGCAGTCCCTTACTTTCAAGGATATTAGCACAACTCTTCCGGCTCAAAGCGTCTGCTACGACATTGGCCTTTCCTGGATGATAGTGTAGCTTCATGTCATAATCCTTTATAAGCTCCAACCATCTCCTCTGCCTAAGGTTCAGCTCCTTCTGTGTGAAAATGTACTCCAAACTCTTATGATCCGTGTACACATCACAACGGTTTCCAATAAGGCAATGTCTCCAGGTCTTCAATGCATGCACTACGGTGGCTAGCTCCAAATCATGTGTGGCGTAGTTCAACTCATGGGGTTTTAGTTGTCGTGACGCATACGAAAAAACTCTTCCGTCCTGCATAAGCACACATCCAAGTCCTAAGCGAGAGGCATCGCAATACACTTGGAAATCGTTATGTATATCTGGCAGTGTCAGCACTGGGGCTGTAGTCAAACGTTTCTTCAACTCCTGGAAACTTGCCTCGCAATCTTCTGTCCATTTATACTTAGTGTCCTTCTTCAATAGTTCAGTCATTGGCTTCGCAATCTTGGAAAAATTCTCAATGAATCTCCGGTAGTATCCTGCGAGTCCAAGGAAACCGCGGATCTCGCTAACTGAAGTGGGTGCCAACCATTCAGTGACTGACTGAACCTTGCTGGGGTCTACTGCTATACCTTCTCCTGATATAACATGTCCAAGGAATCCGACTTCCTTCAACCAAAATTCGCATTTGCTAAACTTAGCATACAACTGATGTTCCCTGAGTTTCTCGAGAACTAAACGCAAATGCTCCTTGTGCTCCTTTTCATTCTTCGAGTATACCATAATATCATCTATAAACACCACAACAAACTTGTCCGAATACTCCATGAACACCTTGTTCATCATGCTCATGAAATAGGCAGGGGCGTTAGTCAGTCCAAACGACATGACCGTATATTTGTATAGTCCATACCGCGTCGTGAACGCCGTCTTTGGTATATCCTTCTCTCGAATCTTCAACTGATGGTATCCCGATCATAAATCAATCTTCGAAAACACTTTAGCTCCTTGCAGCTGATCAAACAGATCATTGATCATCGGTAGTGGGTACTTATTCTTGATCGTCACTTCGTTCAAAGCCCGATAATCAACAACCATCCTTAGGGATTTATCCTTCTTCTCCAACAAAAGTACTAGGGCTCCCCAAGGTGACGAGCTTCTTCGAATGTAACCTTTCTCTAGTAACTCCTTGATCTATTTCTTAATTTCCTCTAGATCATTTGTGGGCATCCGATAGGGTCTCTTGGATATTGGCCCTGTACCTGGCAATAGCTCTATCAGAAACTCAATGTCTCTATCCGGTGGCATGCCTGGTAACTCCTCTGGAAAAACATCCAGAAAATCCTTCACTACAGGTACTTCCTCCTGAACAACTCCCGTGAGGGCATTCACTTGACTCCTCCTAGGCACATGCCTAGACACATACTTAATTCTTTTTCCCTCCGGGGTGGTGAGATAAATCGACTTACTAGCACATTCAATGCTTCCTCCATACTTTGACATCCAGTCCATACCTAATATCACATCCAATCCTTGTGACTCCCAGATAATTAGATCGGACGGAAAAACATGTGTACCAATGGTTAGGGGTATCTGGTTGCACCATCGGCTAGCCATGTACTCTGTTCCAGGTGAACTCACTAGGAGAGGGGTCCTAAGGGTTTGGATTGGTAGTTTAAACTTATCCACAAATCCCCTTGATATGTATGAATGCGATGCACCAGTATCGAAGAGAACAAGAGCGGTAAATGACTTAACCAAAAACTTACCTATTACCGTGTCCGGCTGCTCTTCAACCTCCTCCACGTTAACGTGGTTCAATTGTCCTTTGTTGAATGGATTAGGCTTCTTCCCAGCGCTCCCGTTTTCGTTTCCATTCCTTCCTTCAGGGCACTCATTGGCATAGTGCCCTGTCTTCCCGCACTTAAAGCAAGTAACTTGACTTAGGTCTCTTTTAGCGGGTGTGGCTGCGTTGGAGCGGTTCAGCTTGTTGTTAGCTCCGTTCCCATTTCCATTCTTAGAACCATTGTGATTATGCGATCCTCCTCCAGTGTGGTTGTGACCTCCATGGTTATGAACAAGTCCTCCCGAGTTCGGGGTTAGGCGAGGTTTTTGCTGAGCTCCTGAGTTATACTTCCCTTGTCCGTACTTCCTCTTACGGCTGTCAATCTGCTGCTGCTTCCCTTCAATCATAAGAGCCTTATCTACCAACTCCTGGTAGTTGTTGAAGGTTGCTACCATCAACTGCATGCTCATCTCATCATTCAACCCTTCCATAAACTTCTCTTGCTTCGCGACGTCTGTGGCCACATCATCAGGGGCATAGCGAGATAACTTTCTAAACTCATCCACGTACTGAGCCACAGTACGGTTCCCCTGGCGTAAGTTGCGGAACTCCTGCTTCTTCATCTGCATAGCTCCAGTTGAGACATGGGCTGTGTGGAAAGCTTGCTGAAACTGGTCCCAAGTGACATTGGCTACAAGAAAAGTGGCCGTGTAATTCTCCACCATGAGGCTGCTGGTCCATCCAACTGGTGTGCGGCAAAGCGCACCTTCTCAGCATCCCATGCAACCTGCGGTGGTCAACTCCCTTCCAATCCTACGGAGCCAATCATCTGCAACTATAGGCTCGGTGCTGCTGGAAAACACCGGCGGTTGTTGCCTTAGAAAGCGGGCTAGGTTATCCACTGGTGGCGGGTTGTTGTTGTTGTTGCCCTGGTTCTGAACTAGCAATTGCATCAAAGTATTCTGCTGCTGGATCAACTGGGTGAGCTCCGGTGGGAAAACAAAACTAGGGTCACGTCTCGGAGGCATCTGATGGGTTTAGATGGAAGAGATCAGAATAGAAAAGGTGTCTAATGAGAAGGCACTACCCATATGCACATGAGACAAACATAACACTCAATCAATCAAGCAAGGGCATACAAGCGGTCTAGAACTATCGCAAAAGTGATCAACTACTACTAAATACATGGGGGAATACTACTAATATATGGTGGTCATCTAGAAATTTTGATCGGTGGAAGACTCCATGATGTCAGCTCCAGCTTCGTCTTCAAAGTCATCCTTACTAGGATTGGAATCAGTGTCGTCGATGATGATGTAGTTATCCGGGCAAGTGGAATCGTCGTCTTCTACTCCCGGTGCTGGTCCTCCCATGAATACTCCGATCTTCTTAACTAGGTCATCATTCTTCTCCAGTAGTGTTTTGATTTCCTCCTCATATCCATCGCGTGTAAACTCGAGTTCTTCCTCCAACTCAATGATCCTAGTCTTCGCCTTCTTTAAGTCCATCATGTCTGCACACATCTGGTTCTCCTGACGTCGAATGTGCTGGTTTAACTCCTGGATGTAAGCTGCAATGGATCTATCCTTCTTGGTGCTGATTAATTCCCATTGCTCGTATCGGCGCCCACAAATTTGGTAGATAGTGTCCTTGAGCTCCCTGTTGTAGACTTCTCCAATGCGTCCCATGGTAATGTGAGCTGCCATACTCTTTCCTAAACTCCAGGTTGGTGCATCGAAGGAAAACTCTATGGGTTTAGTGACTGGCGTGAAGGTCCTTCCTGGAACTTGTACTTGAATCATCCAGCGCTCCTCCTTTGGTAAGGTGGCACTGTACGTCCCCGTGAATCTTGGTATTCCAATGTTCAAGTACCTAGTGACTTCCTTCAGGTGGCGTCCAAATTGTGTGTCTTCATCTGGTTGTGCAAACTTGTTCCTTACATCCACCATCCTAAAGAGTAGAAAATGGAGAGGAGTCGGAAATGAGAAGAGAAGTGTGACCTATGGTTTAGCTTAGTGGTCGTGTCCTACACTCAGCGTGTACTCTGATACCATCTTGTAGCGACCTAACCTCAAACAGTCAAGTCTCTGTGTTTCAGTGTCATCCCTGGATCGGTAATGCTGACACACACAGTACTCAAAGGATTTATAACAGAGTAGCAATCACACACTTATTACATCGAATGTCTCAAAAGAGAACTTATTACAATAATATGGCTTAAGGCCATCTAATGCGATAACAACGGAAGGCTTGGAAGATAAAGTGAGTCCATCAACTCCAACGGCATAGCTGAGCTGCACGGCAACGACCTAACGAACCTTACTCCTCGTCTGAAAAGTCTTGCAACATAATACGTTGCAGCCCGAGAACGGGTCAGCACATGGAATATGCTGGCAATGTAACACAGTAGAGCAAGAACAGAATAAATCTATCACTACATGCATATTTGGCTGGTGGAAAGCTCTATGGTTAAAGTTTTTGCGAAAAGCCAATTTTTCCCTACAACAAAGGAATAGATTTTAATTTAACTATCATGGTAGTTGAACAAATATTGAGAAGGTAACCCCAACTCAATCCCAATTAAAGTAATTAACAACCCAACAATATTAATTAAGAGTGATGAGATACATGTGATAACTCAAGTACTAGATACTCAAGATTGTCCATAACCGGGGACACGGCTAATCATGACTAGTTTGTACACTCTGCAGAGGGTTGCACACTTTTCCCCACAAGACTCGATCTCCTCCGTTGGATTTCTCGCACTACATGTTTTTTGAGAAACGGATGACCAAGACACAGTCTTTCAGAAACATTAACTCTCTACTCCGGGTAGACCATACCAAACCTACAAAACCCACTACCTGCTGATCTACCTCTTGAAGAGCTTCACGTAACTTACTCAACTATGCTAGAGCCCATAATAGCTTGTGGCTGCACACGGAAGTTTCTAGCATGAATCATCTTAGTTCCCTTTGAGTCTGGGTGGCGGTCCATAGGAAGATCACATGGGTACCCCGGGATTTCCAAAAAAACAGACAACACTGGGTTCCCCAGGTGCCTCAATCCACCCAGATGTTAATTTAAGTTGCCACCTTAAGTTGAACCATTAATTAATAACCTCACATCTGTCATGGATTTCACTCAAACCCGAACCACGTCTACGAGCATAGCATAGCAATATAAGCAATGCGTAGAAGTAACTCCCAAGGGTTTGATAGTAACAGGGCAATATGTTCTACCTCAACAACTACTTCCCAACCCACAAGTTAATGACATCCTAATCATGCAATGTTTTAGGATTGGAACTAATGCATAAAAACTGGGTATGAAAAGAGTATGATCAATGTGTTACTTGCCTTGCTGACGATCCGCAAAACCTAGGGATTCGTAGTAGCACGCTTCACACTCCGGATGTTCTATCGCAAACAAACAATAACATACATAAGAAACAAGCAAAGATGCACAAGAAAAACTCAAATACGAGGGGTTGACCAGAAAGTTCAACTTAAGAACTCCGCTTTGCAAAAAGAATCAAATCAAACGGAGCAACGAAACTCAAACGGTGAAAGAAACAAGATCCGTTTACTAATCTGAACTAAGGTCAAATTTTACAGTACCAAAATCTTGTTCAAGTTGATTAAACATAAAAGAGGGTCTCGAGACGAAGATCTAGGCGCTTGAATCGCCTGATTCCGACTAACGAGCGAAAAGATAAACAGAAACTAAGATCGGATTAGAAATCGCGATCGAAAATAACCGTGGATAAATCCGATAAAAGAAACTGACGAACAGACTAACGAACGAATGTTCGTTAACTGTAACTAACGGGTGAAAATTGTTCGCTAAGATGAACGTACAGACAAACGTCCGCTAAAAAGAAAACCGAAAAAAAACCGCGAACCGAAAAAAGACGGATCTAGGGTTTCTTTAAAAAACGAATGGTTTTTAAAAAAGAAAACCGGCGGTCTCGGATCCGGCACGGTACCTCCGCCGAGGCAGCGGGGCAACGGGGCGGTGGCTCGCGGGCGGCGGCGGCGGCAAGCGGTGACGGGGGCAAGCGGCGGCGGTGGCGCTCGGCTACGACGACGGTGAGGCACGGCAGGCGGCGGCGGCGGCTCAAGGCGCGGGTGGCGGGGCTGCGGTGGTGGTGGTTTGGGGCGGCGGGGCGACGGCTTATAAAGAGGGGGGCGGCTGCTTGGGGGAAGGGGCAAGGCAGCGACGGCGGAGAGGAGTCCGGCTCGGACTCCAAGTCCGGGTCGGCGGCGGCGGTGGCGCGTGCGCGGGGAGGTGGTGGCGGCTGGGCCGGCGGCCTGGCTGGGTTCGGCCCAGTCGGGCGTGGGAGTTTTTTTAAATAATTTCACCGATGGAAATAAAAACCTAGAAAATAAAATAAAAATCTAAAAATGCCAAAACAAATTTTCACCGTCTAAATAAAATATTTAGAACGAGATGAACATTTTCTTGGCCCTAAAATGAAATTTTGAAAACGTGCAATTTTTCTAATGCAAATAAAATCCAAATAAAATCAAGTAAATGATTTTAATATTTTTCCTCCAATATCTCAATTATTTTGGAGAAATCATATTATCTCCTCTCATATCTTTTAATATGAAATATTTTTCGAAGAGAAAAATAATTAAAATCAAAATCCTCGTTTCATTATTTGATAAAAAATCAAATATGAAAACGGGGAAATCCCCAACTCTCTACGAGGGTCCTTGAGTTGCTTGGGATTTTCAAGGATTGCAGAGCGGAAATGCAATAAAATATGATATGCATGGATGACCTATGTATAACATACCAAATTAAAAATTTGGGATGTTACATCACCACAGACCTTCGGGTCCATAGTTATTAGCTAGATGGCTTCTTCTCTCTCTTTGGATCTCAATACAAAGTTCTTCTCGATGTTCTTGGAGATCTATTCGATGTAATTCTTTTTGTGGTGTGTTTGCCAAGATCCAATGAATTATGGGTTTATGTTTAAGATTATCTATGAACAATATTTGATTGTTCTCTGAATTCTTATATGCATGATTTGATATCTTTGCAAGTCTCTTCAAATTATCAGTTTGGTTTGGCCTACTAGATTGATCTTTCTTGCAAAGGGAGATGTGCTTAGCTTTGGGTTCAATCTTGCAGTGTCCTTTCCCAGTGACAGCAGGGGCAGCAAGGCACGTATTGTATTGTTGCCATAGAGGATAAAAAGATGGGGTTTATATCATATTGCTTGAGTTTATCCCTCTACATCCTGTCACCTTCCCTAATGCGTTACTCTGTTATTATGAACTTAATACTCTAGATGCATGCTGGATAGCGGTCGATGTGTGGAGTAATAGTAGTAGATGCAGAATCGTCTCGGTCTACATGACAC
This sequence comes from Triticum urartu, assembly GCF_003073215.2. Classification (NCBI taxonomy): domain Eukaryota; kingdom Viridiplantae; phylum Streptophyta; class Magnoliopsida; order Poales; family Poaceae; genus Triticum; species Triticum urartu. The sequence continues at coordinate 409,325,186 of NC_053025.1, forward strand.
GGACCTGATGCCTATATTCATGATCATGCCTAGATATCATCATAACTATGCGATTTTCTATCAATTGCTCGGCAATATTTTGTTCACCCACCGTAACATATGCTATCTTGAGAGAAGCCACTAGTGAAACCTATGGCCCCCGGGTCAACTTTACATCATATTTTCCCGTCAACTAGCCATCTTTGTCGCCGTTCATTTTGCAATATTTACTTTTCAATCTATACAAAAAATACCAAAAATATTTATCTTACTATCTCTATCAGATCTCACTTTTTTAAGTGACCGTGAAGGGATTGACAACCCCTTTATCGCGTTGGTTGCGAGGTTCTTGTTTGTTTGTGCAGGTACTAGGCGACTTGCGTGTAGTCTCCTACTGGATTGATCCCTTGGTTCTCAAAAACTAAGGGAAATACATACGCTACTTTGCTGCATCACCCTTTCCTCTTCAAGGGAAAACCAATGCATGCTCAAGAGGTAGCAAGAAGGATTTCTTGCACCGTTGACGGGGAGATCTACGCTCAGGTCAAGACATACCAAGTACCATTCACAAACTCTTATCCCTCGCATTACATTATTTTCCTTTTGCTTCTCGTCTTCCTCTCCTCCACTTCACCCTTGCCGTTTTATTCTTCTCTTTTCCGTTTGCTTCTTTTCGCTTGCCTCTTGTTTGCTTGTGTGTTGGTTTGATTGTTAGTCACGATGGCTCAAGATAATACTAAATTGTGTGACTTTTCCAATACCAACAACAATGATTTTATTAGCACACCGATTGCTCCTCTTACCGATGCTGAATCTTGTGAAATTAATACTGCTTTGCTGAATCTTGTCATGAAAGATCAATTTGCTGGCCTTCCTGGTGAAGATGCCGCTACCCATCTAAACAGCTTTGTTGATTTATGTGATATGCAAAAGAAGAAATATGTGGATAATGATATTGTTAAATTGAAGCTATTTCCATTTTTGCTTAGAGATCGTGCTAAAACTTGGTTCTCTTCTTTGCCTAAAAATAGTATTGATTCATGGAATAAGTGCAAAGATGCTTTTATCTCTAAGTATTTCCCTCCCGCTAAGATCATCTCTCTTAGAAACGATATTATGAATTTTAAGCAACTTGATCATGAGCATGTTGCACAAGCTTGGGAGAGGATGAAACTAAGGATATGTAATTGCCCTACACATGGTTTGAATTTATGGATGATTATACAAAAATTTATGCTGGATTGAATTTTGCTTCTAGAAATCTTTTAGATTCGACCGCGGGAGGCACTTTTGTGGAAATCACTTTAGGAGAATCTACTAAACTCCTAGATAATATTATGGTTAATTATTCTCAATGGCACACTGAAAGATCTACTAGTAAAAAGTTCATGCGATAGAAGAGATTAATGTTTTGAGTGGAAAGATGGATGAACTTATGAAGCTGTTTGCTAATAAGAGTGTTTCTTCTGATCCTAATGATATGCCTTTGTCCACTTTGATTGAGAATAATAATGAATCTATGGATGTGAATTTTTTTGGTAGGAACAATTTTGGTAACAATGCGTATGGAGGAAATTTTAATTCTAGGCCGTTTCCTAGTAATTCCTTTAATAATTATGCTAATTCCTACAACAACTCTTATGGAAATTTTAATAAGATGCCCTATGATTTTGACACTAGTGTTAAAGAGTTTATGAATTCGCAAAATAATTCCAATGCTTTGATTGAAGAAAAATTGCTTAAGATTGATGAGTTGGCTAGGAACGTGGATAGAATTTCTCTTGATGTTGACTCTTTGAAACATAGATATATCCCACCTAAGCATGATATCAATTAGTCTCTCAAAGCCTTGAGAATTTCCATTGGTGAGTGCAAAGAAAGAACCGCTAGGATGCGTGATAAAAAAGATTGCTTTGTGGCTTATGTTTTCTTACATCTGAAATAAATTATATTATCATGGATCATCCAACATGTTGAGCTTGCCTTTCCCCCTCATGCTAGCCAAATTCTTTGCACCAAGTAGAGATACTACTTGTGCTTCCAAATATCCTAAAACCCAGTTTTGCCATAAGAGTCCACCATATCTACCTATGGATTGAGTAAGATCCTTCAAGTAAGTTGTCATCGTTGCAAGCAATAAAAATTGCTCTCTAAATATGTATGACTTATTAGTGTGGAGAAAAAAAGCTTTGCACGATCTTGTGATCTGGAAGAAATAAAAGCGAAGGACTCCATAATAAAGGTCCATATCACAAGTGGCAATATAAAGTGACGTTCTTTCACATTAAGATTTTATGCATTCAACCATAAAAGCACATGACAACCTCTGCTTCCCTCTGCGAAGGGCCTGTCTTTCATTCTTGTCTATTACTTCATATAAGAGTCATGGTGATCTTGACCTTTCCTTTTGACATTTATTCCTTTGGCAAGCACAATATGTTGGAAAGATCCAGATATATATAGCTAATTGGATGTGAGTTTTCATGAACTATTATTGTTGACATTACCCTTGAGGTGAAAGGTTGGGAGGCAAAACTAAAAGCCCCTATCTTTCTCTGTGTCCGATTAAAACTTCATACCCATAAGTATTGTGTGAGTGTTAGCAATTGTGAAAGACTAAATGATAGTTGAGTGCGTGTACTTGCTGAAAAGCTCTTATATTGACTCTTTTTGATGTTATGATAAATTGCAGTTGCTTCAATGACCGATATTATAGTTTGTTAATTTTCAATGAAGTTTATAATTCATACTTGAAACTGTGAATGAATTGCTACTTTAGCATAAGAAATCATATGACAATATATATGTTGCTGTTTTAATAATGATCATGATGCCCTCATGTCCGTATTTTATTTTATTGACACCTCTATCTCTAAACATGTGGACATATTTTTCGATATCGGCTTCCGCTTGAGGACAAGCGAGGTCTAAGCTTGGGGGAGTTGATACGTCCATTTTGCATCATGCTTTTATATTGATATTAATTGCATTATGGGCTGTTATTACACATTATGTCACAATACTTATGCCTATTCTCTCTTATTTTATAAGGTTTACATGAAGAGGGAAAATGCGTGCAGCTGGAATTTTGGGCTGGAAAAGGGGCAAATATTAGAGACCTATTCTGCGCAACTCCAAAAGTCCTAAAACTCCACGGGAATTATTTTCAGAATATATAAAAAATATTGGGCCAAGAAAGTACCAGAGGGGGGCCACCCACCGTCCATAAGGGTGGGGGCACGCCTCCCTGCCTTGTGGGCCCCCTGGCAGCCCTCTGATGCCCATCTTTGGCTATATGGAGTCTTTCGTCCTGAAAAAATCATAAGCAAGCTCACGGAACGAAACTCTGCCACCATGAGGTGGAACCTTGGCGAAACCAATCTAGGGCTCCGGCGGAGCTGTTCTGCAGGGGAAACTTCCCTCCGGGAGGGGGAAATCATCACCATCGTCATCACCATCGATCCTCTCACCAGGAGGGGGTCAATCTCCATCAACATCTTCACCAGCACCATCTCATCTCAAACCCTAGTTCATCTCTTGTATCCAATCTTTGTCCCAAAGCCTCAGATTGGTACCCGTGGGTTGATAGTAGTGTTAATTACTCCTTGTAGTTGATGCTAGTTGGTTTATTCGGTGAAAGATCATATGTTTAGATCCTTTATGCATATTAATACCCCTCTGATTATCAACATGAATATGATTTGTGAGTAGTTACGTTTGTTCCTGAGGACATGGGAGAAGTCTTGCTATAAGTAGTCATGTGAATTTGGTATTCATTCGATATTTTGATGAGATGTATGTTGTCTCTCCTTTAGTGGTGTCATGTGAACGTCGACTACATGACACTCCACCATTGTTTGGGCCTAGGGGAAGGCATTGGGAAGTAATAAGTAGATGATGGGTTGCTAGAGTGACAGAAGCTTAAACCCTAGTTTATGAGTTGCTTCTTAAGGGGCTGATTTGGATCCATATGTTTCATGCTATGGTTAGGTTTACCTTAATACTTCTTTTGTAGTTGCGGATGCTTGCAATAGGGGTTAATCATAAGTGGGATGGTTGTCCAAGGAAGGGTAGTACCCAATCACCGGTCCACCCACATATCAAATTATCAAAGTACCGAACGTGAATCATATGAACGTGATGAAAAATAGCTTGACGATAATTCCCATGTGTCCTCGGGAGCATTTTCCTTTATATAAGAATTTGTCCAGGCTTGTCCTTTGCTACAAAAAGGATTAGGCCATCTTGCTGCACTTTATTTACTTATTACTCGTTACAAATTACCTTATCACAAAACTGTCTATTACCGATAATTTCAGTGCTTGCAAAGAATGCCTTACTGAAAACTGCTTATCATTTCCTTCTGCTCCTCGTTGGGTTCGACACTCTTACTTATCAAAAGGACTACGATAGATCCCCTACACTTGTGGGTCATCAACCCACCATAACATATGCTATCTTGAGAGAAGCCACTAGTGAAACCTATGGCCCCCGGGTCTACTTTACATCATATTTTCCCGTCAACTAGCCATCTATGTCGCCGTTTATTTTGCAAACTTTACTTTTCAATCTATACAACTAAAATGACAAAAATATTTATCTTATTATCTCTATTAGATCTCACTTTCGTAAGTGACCGTGAAGGGATTGACAACCCCTTTATCGCGTTGGTTGCGAGGTTCTTGTTTGTTTGTGCAGGTACTAGGCGACTTGCATGTAGTCTCCTACTGGATTGATACCTTGGTTCTCAAAATCGGAGGGAAATACTTACGCTACTTTGCTGCATCACCCTTTCCTCTTCAAGGGAAAACCAACGCATGCTCAAGAGGTAGCATGGCCCTACATTCTTGTCCATCTGCCATGCTATACTATTGGGCCATGATCACTTTGGGAGGTGATCACGGGTATACACTATATACTATTACATACTTATGTTACTGTTCGGATATGGGGGCTGAAGGGGCAGGTGGTTTGCTACCTCTTGAGCTTGTGTTGGTTTTTCCCTTGAAGAGGAAAGGGTGATGCAGCAAAGTAGAATAAGTATTTCCCTTAGCTTTTGAGAACCAAGGTATCAATCCAGTTCGAGATAATGCACAAGCCACCGAATACCTGCACAAACAAACAACAACTTGCACCCAACGTGACAAAGGGGTTGTCAATCCCTTTATGGTTATTTGCAAAGTGAGTTCTGATATAGATGGATAAACGGTAAAGTAATATTTTTGGTATCTTTGGTTTATAGACCAAAAAGTAAAAGATAAAGAAAGTAAATAGGAAACTAAAATTATAGATCGGAAACTTATATGATGGAAAATAGAAGATTTTAAGATGGAAAATAGACCCCGGGGGCATAGGTTTCACTAGAGACTTCTCTCAAGATAGAAAATATTATGGTGGGTGAACAAATTACTGCCAAGCAATTGATAGAAAAGCGCAAACTTGTGACGATATCTAAGGCAATGATCATGAAATAGGCATCACGTCAGTATCAAGTAGACCAAAACGATTCTGCATCTACTACTATTACTCCACACATCGACCGACTCCTACCTGCATCTAGAGTATTAAGTTAATAAGAACAGAGTAACACATTAAGTAAGATGACATGATGTAGTAGGATAAACTCAATCAATATGATGAAAACCCCATCGTGTTATCCTCGATGGCAACAATACAATATGTGTCGGTTGCCCTTCTGTCACTGGGATCGAGCACCACAAGATTGAACCCAAAGCTAAGCACTTCTCCCATTGTAAGAAAAACTAATCGATAGTTCGAAGAGACTTGCAAAGATATCAAATTATGCATAAAAGAATTCAGAGGTGATTCAAATAATATTCATAGATAAGTTGATCATAAATCCACAATTCATCGGATCTTGGCAAACACACCACAAAAAAGTATTACATCTAATAGATCTCCAAGAACACCGAGGATAACATGGTATTGAGAATCAAAGAGAGAGAATAAGCCATCTAACTACTAGCTATGGAGCCGTAGGTCTGAAGTAAACTACTCATGCCTCACCGAAGAGGCAATGGTGTTGATGTAGAAGCCCTCCGTGATCGAATCCCCCTTCGACAGGACGCCGGAAAAGGCCCCTAGATAGGATCTCACGGGTACAGGAGGTTGTGGCGGTGGAAAAGTGGTTTTGTGGCTCCCCTGGAAGGTTTTGGGGTATTTGTGAATATATAGGTGGAAGAAATAGGTCGATGGAGTCACAATGGGCCCACAAGGGTGGGGGCGTGCCCTCCGTCCTTGTGGGTCCCTCGTGGCCTCCCTAATGTGTACTCCAAGTCCTCTAGATGTCTTCTGGTCCATGAAAAATCATCGCGAAAGTTTCATTCTGTTTGGACTCCATTTGGTATTCATTTTTTGTGAAACTCTAAAACTAGGAAAAAACAGGAACCGACAATGGGCTCTCCGTTAATAGGTTAGTCCCGGAAATCATATAAAATAGTATATTAATGCAAATATAACATCCAAAACAGATAATATAATAGCATGGAACAATCAAAAATTATAGATACGTTGGAGAAGTGTCAAGCATCCCCAAGCTTAATTCCTACTTGTCCTCGAGTAGGTACATGATAAAAACAGATTTTTTTTATGTGGAATGCTACCTAACAGACTTATCAATGTAATTCCCTTTATTGTGGCATGAATGTTCAGATCCGTATGATTCAAAACAAAAGTTAAATATTGACATAAAAACAATAATACTTCAAGCATACTAACAAAATAATTATGTCTTCTCAAAATAACATGGCCAAAGAAAGCTTATCCCTACAAAGTCATATAGTCTGGCTATGCTCCATCTTCATCACACAAAATATTTAAATCATGCCCAACTCCGATGACAAGCCAAGCAATTGTTTCATACTTTTGATGTTCTCAAACTTTTTCAACTTTCACGCGATACATGAGTGTGGGCCATGGACATAGCACTATGGGTGGAATAGAAGGTGGTCGTGGAGAAGACAAAAAAGAGGGAGATAGTCTCACATCAACTAGGCGTATCAACGGGCAATGGAGATGCCCATCAATAGATATCAATGTGAGTGAGTAGGGATTTCCATGCAACGGATGCACTAGAGCTATAAGTTTATGAAATCTCAAAAAGAAAACTAAGTGGGTGTGCATCCAACTCGCTTGCTCACGAAGACCTAGGCAATTTGAGGAAGCCCATCATTGGAATATACGAGCCAAGTTTTATAATGAAAATTCCCACTAGTATATGAAAGTGACAACATAGGAGACTCTCTATCATGAAGATCATGGTGCTACTTAGAAGCACAAGTGTGGTAAAAGGATAGTAGCATTACCCCTTCTATCTTTTCTATCATTTTTTTTATTTGGGCCTTCTCTCATTTTTTGCCTCTTTTTTTCGTCCGGAGTCTCATCCCGACTTGTGGGGGAATCATAGTCTCCATTGTCCTTTCCTCACATTGGACAATGCTCTAATAATGAAGATCATCACACTTTTATTTACTTACAACTCAAGAATTACAACTTGATACTTAGAATAAAATATGACTCTATATGAATGCCTCCGGCGGTGTACCGGGATGTGCAATGAATCAAGAGTGACATGTATGAAAGAATTATGAACGGTGGCTTTGCCATCAATACGATGTCAACTACATGATCATGCAAAGCAAATATGACAATGATGGAGCGTGTCATAATAAAAGGAACCGTGGAAAGTTGCATGGCAATATATATATCAGAATGTGTTGGGAATATGACTACCAGGTATGACCAGCCCAGGAGGGGCCGGGTCAATCCTCATGGCGGGTTACTAAAAGATGCTCAATGAATATACAAGGTGATGGTTTATTATAAGGCTTGTAGTAGGCCCAAGCCCAGAGGCGGCTTAAGGCCCGTAATTGTAAACCGCCATGTCTAAGTAAGACTTGTAAAGAAAGGCATGTAAAAGAAGTCACCAAGCCGGACACGTTGTATGAGCCGGCCGAGACTCTGTAGGCCGCCAGGCGTCACCCGTGTATATAAGGCGACGACCCGGCGGCGGCTTAGGGCAAGAAACAACAGATCGAGAGCCAAGCTAGCGTATTCGCTCCTTGGTTATCGAAACCTAGCAATACCACAACAACTGGACTAGGCTTTACCTTCACCGCAAGGGGCCGAACCAGTATAAACCTCTCGTGTCCCTTGTCCCGATTAACCCCTTTAAGCTTCCTAGTTGCGATGGCTCCACGACTAAGTCCTTTCACTAGGACATCTGCCGTGACAATTCCACGACAGAATGACTATGGAAATGCCATAATAGGTAGGTATGGTGGTTTTTTTTGAGGAAGGTATATGGTGAGTTTATGGTACCGACGAAAGCTACGCGGTACAAGAGAGGCTAGCAATGGCAGAAAGGTGAGAGTGCGTATAATCCATGGACTCAACATTAGTCATAAAGAACTCACATACTTATTGAAAAAATCTATTAGTCATCAAAACAAAGTACTATGCACATGCTCTTAGGGGGATAGGTTGGTAGGAAAAGACCATCGCTCGTCCCCGACTGCCACTCATAAGGAAGACAATCAATAAATAAATCATGCTACGACTTCATCACATAATGGTTCACCATACGTGCATGCTACGAGACTCACAAACTTTAACACAAATATTTATCAAATTCACAACTACTCACTAGCATGACTCTAATATCACCATCTTTATATCTCAAAACAATCATAAGGAATCAAACTTCTCATAGTATTCAGTGCACTTTATATGAATTTTTTTATTATATACCTCTTGGATGCCTATCATATTAGGACTAATTTTATAACCAAAGAAAATTACCATGCTGTTTTAAAAGACTCTCAAACTAATATAAGTGAAGTGCAAGAGTTCATCAATTTCTACAAAATAAAACCACTACTGTGCTCTAAAAAGATATAAGTGAAGCACTAGAGAAAATTTGCCTAGCTCAAAAGATATAAGTGAAGCACATAGATTATTCTAATAGTCTCTCAAAATATGTGTACATCAAGGGTGATTGTGTCAAACTAAAAACCAAAGACTCAAATCATACAAGACGCTCCAAGCAAAACACATATCATGTGGTGAATAAAAATATAGCCTCAAGTGAAGTTACCGATAGACGAAGACAAAAGAGGGGATGCCTTCCGGGGCATCCCCAAGCTTAGGCTCTTGTTTGTCTTTGAATATTACCTTGGGGTGCCTTGGGCATCCCCGAGTTTAGGCTCTTGCCACTCCTTATTCCATAGTCCATCAAATCCTTACCCAAAACTTAACAGAAAATCTCATAAGCTCCATTAGTATAAGAAAATAAATCACCACTTTTGGTACTGTTGTGAACTCATTCTTTATTTATATTGGTGTAATACCTACTGTATTCCAACTTTTCCATGGTTCATACCTCCGATACTAGCCATAGATGCATCAAAATAAGCAAACAACACGCAAAAAACAGAATATGTCAAAAACAGAACAGTCTATAGAAATATGGCGATTTAGAATACTTCTGTAACTCCAAAAATCCACAAAAATTAGGACAGCCTAAGCAATTTGTTTAGTAATCTTCCGCAACAAGAATTAGTATTTTATCATGCCTCTGCTAAAAATGAAAACTAATCTCCTGAGCACAAAAGTCTCTGTTTTTCAGCAAGATCAAATCAACTATCACTGTAAGCTATCCCAAAGGTCTTACTTGGCACAAAAAGTAACTAAAACATAAAGACCACCTCTAACCAGAGGATAGATAAATTATTTAATGCAAAACAGGACCTAAAAATCAAGAACAAAAATAAAATTGGGTTGCCTCCCAACAAGCGCTATTCTTTAACGCCCCTAGCTAGGCATAAAACATGAATAGATCTAGGTATTATTATCTTTGGCATGCAATTCTTTAATCTTACATCTATAACCATTAGGAGGATCTTCAATTTTGTTAATGACCAAACTCTTAGGCAAGAAATCAAGAAATTCACTTGTAGCAATTGGTTCCTTAATAATATCGAAAAAATTGGGATGAACACTTATTGTTTTGAGATCTTCATTTCCCTAAATAGAAGATTCACCCTTATTCTTAGGAACGTAAGTAAACTTGGAAATTTTAGTAGGAGGAAGATTTGGAGTACTTTTAACGGAGGAAAAAGCGGAACCCAAGTTGGTAATAATATCTTCTAGTTTGCCAATTCTAGTAGAATCTTGATCTACCTTTTCATTAACTATGGGTTCCTTTTCCCTAAAATTCTTTAAAGTAACTCCACCTTTAGATCCATATTGAGTAATCTGATTATGAATCTTTTTATCCAAATTTTTAATCAACTCTACAGTAGCAATTTTATTCTCAATAATATCAAGTGTTTGCATCACATGTTCCATGGTTAAAACAGTTCCATTAATCAAAAGAGGTGGGGGGCCTAGAAAATCTATCATGGAATTATAAGAATCAAAATTATGGCTACCCAGGAAATTTCCTCTGGTGATGGTATCTAGAACATATCTATTCCAAGGAGTAATACCCACATAAAAATTGCGAAGAAGAACGGCAGTAGATTGCTTTCGAGTAGATCTATTTTGAGCATTGCAAATTCTATACCAAGCATCTTTTAAATTTTCTCCTTCCCTTTGTTTGAAGTTGAGGACCTCATTGTCGGGAGTGATACAAGGATGGGAGGACTAGCCATGATGGTAGGATAAAAGATTTAACGCACAAGCGAACAAAGAGAAAAAGAAGAAGACGAACGGAAGAGGGGCGAAGAAAAAGCAAATATTTGCGAAAATCATTTTAGAAGTGCGGGAGAGGAAAATGAGAGGCGAATGGCAAATAATGTAATGTGAGGGATGAGAGTTGATGATGGGTACTTGGTATGTCTTGGCTTGGTGTAGATCTCCCCGGCAACGGCGCTAGAAATTCTTCCTGCTACCTCTTGAGCTTGCATTGGTTTTTCCTTGAAGAGGAAAGGGTGATGCGGCAAAGTAGAGTAAGTATTTCCCTCAGCTTTTGAGAACCAAGGTATCACTCCGGTAGGAGACAATGCACAAGCCACCGTACCTGCAAAAACAAACACCAACTTGCACCCAACACGACAAAGGGGTTGTCAATCCCTTCACGGTTATTTGCAAAGTGATATCTAATATAGATGGATCAACGGTAAAGTAATATTTTTGATATTTTTGGTTTATAGATCGGAAAGTAAAAGATTGCAAAGAAAGTAAATAGGAAACTAAAGTTATAGATCAAAAACTTATAGGATGGAAAATAGAAGATTATATGATGGAAAATAGACCGGGGGGCATATATATGTTTCACTAGAGGCTTCTCTCAAGATAGAAAATATTACGGTGGGTTGAACAAATTACTGCCGAGCAATTGATAGAAAAGAGCAAAGTTATGATGATATATAAGGCAATGATCATGAATATAGGCATCACGTCCGTATCAAGTAGACTGAAACGATTCTGCAGCTACTACTATTACTCCACACATCGACCGACTCCTGCCTGCATCTAGAGTATTAAGTTCATAAGAACAGAGTAACGCATTAAGTAAGATGACATGATGTAGCGGAATAAACTCAAGCAATATGATGAAAATCCCATCTTCTTATCCTTAATGGCAACAGTACAATACGTGTCGGTTCCCCTTCTGTCACTAGGATCGAGCACCGCAAGATTGAACCCAAAGCTAAGCACTTCTCCCATTGCAAGAAAAACCAATCTAGTTGGCCAAACCAAATCGATAGTTCGAAGAGACTTGCAAAGATATCAAATCATGCATAAAAGAATTCAGAGGAGATTCAAATAATATTCATAGATAAGCTAATCATAAATCCACAATTCATCGGATCTCGGCAAACACACTGCAAAAAAGTATTACATGAAATAGATCTCCAAGAACATCGAGGAGACCATGGTATTGAGAATCAAAGAGAGAGAAGAAGCCATCTAGCTACTAGTTATGGACCCGTAGGTCTGTGGTAAACTACTCACGCTTCATCGGAGAGGCAATGGTGTTGATGTAGAAGCCCTTCGTGATCGAATCCCCCTCTGGCAGGACGCCGAAAAAGTCCCCTAGATGGGATCTCACGGGTACAGAAGGTTGCAATGGTGGAAAAGTGGTTTCGTGGCTCCCGTGGAAGGTTTTGGGGTATTTGAGAATATATAGGCGAAAGAAATAGGTCGGTGGAGTCAAGAGGGGCCCACAAGGGTGGGGTGCGCGCCCTACCCCCTGGACGTGCCCTCCGTCCTTGTGGGTGCCTCGTGGCTTCCCTGACATGTACTCCAAGTCCTCTGGATGTCTTCTGGTCCGAGAAAAATCATCGCAAAAGTTTCATTCCATTTGGACTCCGTTTGGTATTCCTTTTTTGTGAAACACTAAAACAAGGAAAAACATGAACTAGCACTGGGCTCTCGGTTAATAGGTTAGTCCAAAAAATCATATAAAATAGCATATTAATGCATATAAAAAATCCAAAATAGATAATGTAATAGCATGCAACAATAAAAAATTATAGATACGTTGGAGACGTATCATGGTTCCACCCAGGTAGTGGTGGGCCTGGGTTCCCGACGGCCCCCGAGTGTTACTTTGTGGCAGAGCGACAGGGCAGGTTGAGACCACCTAGGAGACAGGTGGGCCTGGTTCCTGGTCGGCATCTGCGGTTACTTCAAATAAAATGCTTAACGAGATTGGGTATTTGATCTGAGTTGGTATTGACCTGTACGCACTAACCACCGCGCGGGAACGGTTATGGGCACTTGACGTCGTAGTATCAGCCGAAGCCTCCTAGACATCATCAGTTGAGCGGCGCGCGCTGGATTGGACTGGAATGCCTGCTCTGGTATTAGGGAGGCTAGGTCTGCTTCTGGCCGCCCTCGCAACATGCAGGAGTGCAAAGGGCAATGGGCCCAAGGCCCCCCGCGCTTAGAATTTAGACCAGCGTGCTGACCTCTTTGTTAGGCCTAGGTAGTGCTATGATGTGTTGATCTTTTGAGGTCGGGCATGACCCAGGAAAGTGTGTCCGGCCAGAGTGATCGCGCATGTTGGGTAATATGGTGCACCCCTGCAGGGAAGATTGATCTATTCGAATAGTGTGTCCACGGTAACAGGACGACTCGGAGTTCTATTTCGACCTCATGAAAACTAGAACTGGATACTTAATAAAACACACCCAGCTAAGTTCTAGAGATAACCCGGTGATCGCTTTCCCATAGGGCGGCGAGGGGAGGATCGCCGGGTAGGATTATGCTATACGTTGTTACTTGGTGAACTTACCAGCTACTCTCTTCTACATGCTTCAAGATGGAGGTTTCCAGAAGCGTAGTCTTTGATAGGACTAGCTATCCCCCTCTTATTCTAGCTTTCTGCAATTCAGTCCACTAATACTACCTTTTCATTGATACCGATGCATATGTAGTGTAGATCCTTGCTTGCGAGTACTTTGGATGAGTACTCACGATTGCTTGCTACTTCTTTTTCCCCCTTTCCCGGTTATTGCGATCATATGATGCAGTCCAGGAGCCAGAAGATCCCGAGGATGATTCTACGTGGATTTCAACTTTGAGGTGTAGTTAGGAGGTCCCAAGCAGGAGGCCTTGCCTTTTCGATCATTGTTACTTTTGTGCTAGCCTTCTTAAGGCAAACTTGTTTAACTTATGTCTGTACTCAAATATTTTTGCTTCTGCTGACTCTGGTGTATTCGAGCCCTCGAGTCCCCTGGCTTGTAATATAAAGCTTGTATTATTTTAATTTGTGTCTAGAGTCGTGTTGTGATATCTTCCCATGAGTCCTTAATCTTGATCGTACACATTTGCGTGTATGATTAGTGTACGATTGAATCGAGGGGGTCACAAGTTGGTATCAGAGCCGACTTCCTGTAGAAATCCCCCTTTCCAACTCCTTGCCGAAGTTGATTATAGTCATTGCAAAACTTTTACTAACATGGTTGTGTGGCTTACGGGCCCACATCGCCATTGGGTGGTATTAGGATCTTTTATTCCTCGTCTATACTCTAGGACTATGATCTGTCTTCTATTCGAGTTAAATGGTTTTACTAACTCTAAATCTAGGTTCTCATAACTACTTCCTCTCAGAGAGCCACTTATTACAAATGATCGCCTGCTGAACCAGAAGATTCCAAAGATACTCTATTATGTTCTCTCGAGACTTTGTGCCATCAATTTTGCAATTCCCTTCCATTGTTAAACCCCTATGGATAACCACATACACTTGCCATTCATACAATCATTCCCCATTGATCTTGTTATTACAAGATACCCCAAAATTCTCTCTATTGTTCCAAGAATACTTTGTGCCTGCTACCTTTCAGTTCTTTGTCACATGAATACCCCTACGGATAATTCCTCGCACTTACCGAATATCCGCTCATCCCCAATTGTTCATGTGTTTCACAAAGGTCTTCAAAATACTATTTGATCTTCTAAAAATCCTGAGCAGCTTATTGCTCTCGAAATTCTTGCTTGCTTGCATATGGTTAATCTCATAAGTATAGTATTCTTATTGGCATCCTGGGTCACTATCATTTTGACTCCACTGATTCAATAAGTTGCGAATGCTCGCAATCCTCAATCAGATCAGAGAATTCATCCTGCCAACTCAACCTTCATTTTAAACATGAGCTGGGTCTCGACTTATCCATCCTTAATTAGAGTGTTTGCTTCTGATCCCTTGATTTGAAAATCATAATTCCTTTGCATTTGAGCTTTGAATTAGTCAGTTGTTTCTATAGTCCAATGCCTTTACATTGTTTCTTCATCTAGTTGTGTGTCGATGCTCAGATCAACTCTGTTATAGACCGTCAGATCCTTTGTAGAACTATCATCCAATAGTGTCCTTCGTTTGCAAAACCCTCTAGCAGTTCTTTCCCTGATACATAATGCCATTGGTAATTCCTATTCTCTAGATTGGCCAGCCATGCTCTGCTTTTGAGCTGGCGATATTTACTCTTGAAGCTTGTGGTATATGCTTCTAAGATGGCCCGATGAGTTGAGCCTATGCCTTCCTTAATTTGTGTGAACCCGAAAGTTTTCACGGGTCATACTCCTCTGGTAATTCACCAGGTAGGTTTTCACACTCAAATCTTTTTAATAGAGCAGTGAATGAATGGTTATGCATTGGAGAAGTGTGAGTCGACCTTGAACTTTGTGTTCATGCCCGTGGACACAATGTAGATCTTATCATTAAATCTTCTCTTAAATTAATTATTCCCTTGGTATAAGTGAAGGAAATATGCCCTGGAGGCAATAATAATGTTATTATTTTATATTTCCTTATATCATGATAAATGTTTATTATTCATGCTAGAATTGTATTAACTGGAAACTTGATACATGTGTGGATACATAGACAAAACACCATGTCCCTAGTGATTCTTGACTAGACTAGCTCGTTAATCAAAGATGGTTAAGTTTACTAACCATAGATATGTGTTGTCATTTCATGAAGGAGATCACATCATTAGGAGAATGATGTGATGGACAAGACCAATCCGTTAGCTTAGCATATTGATCGTTAAGTTCTATTGCTATTGCTTTCTTCATGTCATATACATATCCCTTTGACTATGAGATTATGAAACTCCCGGATACCGGAGGAATACCATCTGTGCTATCAAACATCCCAACGTAACGAGGTGATTATAAAGATGCTCTACAGGTATCTCCGAAGGTGTTTGTTGGGTTGGCATATATTGAGATTAGGATTTGTCACTCTGAGTATTGGAGAGGTATCTCTGGGCCCTCTTGGTAATACACATCATAAGAAGCCTTGCAAGAAATGTGAATAATGAGTTAGTTGCGGGATTGAACTAGGTATGAAGATACTGACGATCGAATCTCGGGCAAGTAACATACCGATGACAAAGGGAATAACATATCTTGTCATTACGGTACGACTGATAAAGATCTTCGTAGAATATGTGGGAACCAATATGAGCATCGAGGTTCCGCTGCTGGTTATTGACCGGAGAGGTGTCTCGGTCATGTTTACATAGTTCTCGAACCCGTACGGTCCGCACGCTTAACGTTCGATGACAATTTTGTATTATATGAGTTATGTTATTTGGTGACCGAATGTTGTTCTGAGTCCCGGATGAGTTCACGGACATGACGAGGAGTCTCGAAATGGTCGAGAGGTAAAGATTCATATATAGGACGATAGTATTCGGACACCAGAAGTGTTTCGGGGTGTACCGGGTACATATCGAAGTATGGGGGGTTACAGGAACCCCCCCCCCCCGTGGGATTAATGGGCCTTATGGGCCATAGGAGGGGAGCACACCAGCCCACAAGGGGTGGTGTGCCCCCAAAGGAAGGAGGCTGAATAGGAGAAGGAGGAGGGGGTTCGCCCCCCCCCCCTTTCCTTCCTCCCCCTCTCTTCCCTTTTCCCCTTCCGATAATAAGGAAACAGGGGTATTTGGACTAGGGGCCCAAGAGGATTCCTCCTACTTGGGCTCCCCATAGCAGCTCCCCTCCCCCTCCCACCTATATATACATCAGGAGGCGGCACCGAGAACACACACCAACAATTGTTAGTCGTGTGCGGTGCCCCCTCCATAGTTTACGCCTTCGGTCATATCTTCATAGTGCTTAGGCGAAGTCCTGCGCGGATCACTTCACCATCATCGTCACCACGCCATCGTGCTGATAGAACTCTTCCTTGACACTTTGCTGGATCAAGAGTTCGAGGGACGTCATCGATCTGAACGTTTGCAGAACTCGGAGGTGCCATACATTCGGTGCTTCATCGGTCGGAACAAGAAGAAGTTCGACTACATCAACCGCGTTGTCAAACACTTCCACTTTCGGTCTACAAGGGTATGTGGACACACTCTCCCCCCCCCCCCCTCGTTGATATGCATCTCCTAGATAGATCTTGCATGAGCGTAGGATTTCATTTGAAATTGCATGCTATGTCTCCCAATAATAAGTCCATCTTATATCTTGGATCTCGCCTTTTGCAATCGTGGTTCTGACCATGTTCTCCTTTAAATACCATTTCTCGTGCAAGTTTAAGCACTTGTCTTCTGTAGATCAATACCCCAGTGCAACCTCTACTTTGGTCTGTCGTCGAGTATTAGCCCCCTAGTATCTCAAGATTATCACGGAACTGCATAACTTCTTATGAGTTCTTTATCAAGTACTACATTCTCACCCATTCCATTTTTTCACGGGTTCTGAGTTGTTAAACACTCAAGGACACCAATAACTGAATTGAGTCTGCACTCCGATTTAATAACTCTAAGTACTTTTTGTTGCTTACGAGTTTAATAATCCCTCGAGTCATTCCTAGCCTGATCGGCTATATCATATCGTGCTAAATCTTAACTATGCCACCTGGTCCTTATTCCCGGAGCACAACTTTCGACGATGAGCTAAGGTTACACCGATTTCCTCATCTTATCGTTCCACCTCGAACAACAAGCTTGATTCCGAGTTGGTGTCGTATCCGTGGATCCAATAATCTTTTGTTGCATCAGTCCTTTTGCTTGATGTAGTTTCTATGAGATTGCTTCTTCGTGGAGCCTTTTGACATAGTTTGGTGTGATCATCATCAACATTTTGACTCCTTCCAGGATATGAACCGAATTCATGTTGATAAGTGCCATCCTCATCCCTTGGTAATTTGAGTTACAATCGACAACATCCTTACCTTCCTTTCATCACAAACTTGTTCATGTTATGGATGCAACTTGCTATCCATCTTATATTATGTTCTACATTGAAGTGTTACTGTCTTTTATGTCAAAGATGTTGCGAGGATTGCTCCACCTCTTAAGCATTCTTGGTATAGTGATAGTTCTCACCATCACCATTCTTTCTTGGTCCTCATGTTGATTCTAACCGGGATACCAACAAGTGAATGGTGCTGCTTGGATTTTGTACTTATAGCAACCTTATTGCTTTGAATTTAATGGTCGGTAGTTCATTCTTAGACTATTGGTTATTGAATCACCATTCTAACAATGATCATACTACCTAAGCCCATGTCCCGGGTGCACCTTTCAACCAATGTTTAATTGTGTATGTTTTCCTCAAGAATACATCATTGTATCATTTGATCTGACAAATATTATCTCCTTGCTCACATAATTGTGGAATTCTCGATAAATTGTTGTTGAGTCCATCAGCCACATCCCCTTCATCTCCTTGTTTAATGATGAACTCTTGTTTCGGAACTCGCTTCCATAGTTCATTTCTAGAGAATCTTACAATGTCATCCCGTCAATTTGTGTTGCACCTTTTCTTGTTAGGCTTCCTGAGTCTAAGGTATCGTAACACCAATCAGATCTGAATCTCGGTTAGATATGATGGTTGGAACATATTTCCAAGAGTTATAGTGTTGGTCTTTTATATGACCCAATAAGGTGATGTCATGCCTAGCACACCTGGCCAGAGGACCAGTTGTTATAGTTTCCATTTTAGCAAGGTTAGCCATTCTGTCATAAGGAAATTGTAAGACTTATTCTATGAGTTGTTCCTGATGGATCCTTTGAGTATTCAACTTATGACCTTTGCTTGAAGACCATGTCAATGCTATCTCGAAGCATGTCTGTGGTACTCCGATTTTCAATAAGAACATTTGAAGCACAATGCTAAATTTTCTTAATCAATTATCCAAACACCGTTGTATGGGTAATGTCATGAAATTTCCCTCCCCTTACCTAAAGGGTTTTCTCCTTTCTATCATGTCATGGTTATCATGTTCTGCTTGTCCTTGGGAAGGATATAACCCTGAAATGTGTGTTTAAACACATTTTCCTTTCCGTTGTTCTGTTTAATATGATGATCACATTTTCCTTTCCATTATTTTGTTTAACCTTTTTTGTGATCAATATGATCTAAGCAGTAATATTCTTATGCTTATGTAAACACCTTGGTGAACAACCTTGTCAGTAAGACCCTGTTGCTTTTGTTGATGGTATTCCGATAACCACCGATGGACGAGAACTTTGCCTATTGGTCCGCCTCGTTCAACGAGCAGGAAAATGGTTCTCTTTGTCCCTCGCCCTTAGTACCAACGTTGTTGCCAACATAACTGACAGGCTATCCTCTAACATACCTTGCTATTTTAATCATGCAAGATGGCACCACTCTTTCTAGTTTTAAACCATGATACGTCTCCAATGTATCTATTTTTTTATTCTATGCTATTATATTATCTATTTTGGATGTTTTATATGCATTAATATGCTATTTTATATGATTTTTGGGACTAACCTATTAACATAGAGCCAAGTGCCAGTTTCTGTTTTTTCCTTGTTTTGGAGTTTCGCGGAAAAGGAATACCAAATGGAGTCCAAACGGAATAAAACTTCCGTGATGATTTTTCTTGGACCAGAAGACACCTAGGAGACATGGAGTGCAAGTCAGAAGAGCCACGAGGCGGCACAAGGGTGGAGGGTGCACCCTCTGACCTTGTGCGCCCCTCGGTGACCCCCTAACCTAGATCTTCCTCCTATATATTCTCAAATACCCCAAAAACTTCCAGGAGAGCCAGGAAACCACTTTTCCACCACCACAACCTTCTGTACCCGTGAGATCCATTCTAGGGGCCTTTTTTGGCATCCTGCCGGAGGGGGATTCGATCATAAAGGGCTCTACATCAACACCATTGCCTCTCCGATGAAGCATGAGTAGTTTACCACAGACCTATGGGTCCATAGCTAGTAACTAGATGGCTTCTTCTCTCTCTTTGATTCTCAATACAAAGTTCTCCTAGATGTTCTTGGAGATCTATTCGATGTAATACTCTTTTGCGGTGTGTTTGTCGAGATCCGATGAATTGTGGATTTATGATCAGCTTATCTATGAATAATATTTGAATCTCCTCTGAATTCTTATATGCATGATTTGATGTCTTTGCAAGTCTCTTCGAACTATCAATTTGGTTTGGCTAACGAGATTGGCATTTCTTGCAATGGGAGAAGTGCTTAGCTTTGGGTTCAATCTTGCGGTGCTCGATCCTAGTGATAGAAGGGGAACTGACACTTATTGTATTGTTCCCATCGAGGATAAAAAGATGGGGTTTTCATCATATTGCTTGAGTTAATTCCTCTACATCATGTCATCTTGCTTAAAGCGTTACTCCGTTCTTTATGAACTTAATACTCTAGATGCATGCTGGATAGCGGTCGATGTGTGGAGTAATATTAGTAGATGCAGAATCGTTTCGGTCTACTTGACACGGACGTGATGCCTATATTCATGATCATTGCCTTAGATATCGTCATAACTTTGCCCTTTTCTATCAATTGCTTGGCGGTAATTTGTTCACCCACCGTAATAATTTCTATCTTGAGAGAAGCCTCTAGTGAGACCTATGGCCCCCGGGTCTATTTTCCATCATATAATTTTCTGATCTACAATATTAGTTTCTTATTTACTTCCTTTGCAATCTTTTACTTTCCATTCCATAAACCAAAAATACCAAAACTATTACTTTACCGTTTATCCATCGATACCAGATCTCACTTCACAAATAACCGTGAAGGGATTGACAACCCTTTTATCACATTGGGTGCAAGTTGGTGTTTGTTTGTGCAGGTATTCGGTGTCTTGTTGCGTTGTCTCCTACTAGATTGATACCTTGGTTCTCAAAAGTTGAGGGAAATACTTACTCTACTTTCCTGCATCACCCTTTCCTCTTCAACGGAAAAACCAACACAAGCTCAAGAGGTAGCAGAAAGACTTTCTGGCGCCGTTGCTCGGGAGATCTAGGTCAAGCCGAGACATACCAGTTACCCATCATAAACTCTCATCCCTCGCATTACATTATTAGCCGTTTGCCTCTCATTTTCCTCTCCCCCACTTCCAGAACGATTTTCAAAAAGATTCGCCTTTTCTTTGCCCCCCTTCCGTTCGTCTTCTTCATTTGCTTTTCGTGTGCTTGTCTATTGGATTGCTTGCTTTGTCACGATGGCTCAAGATCATACCAAATTGTGTTACTTTTCCAATACCAACAACAATGATTTTATTAGTACTCTGATTGCTCCCGATGCTAATGCGGAATCTTGTGAAATTAATACTGCTTTGCTGAATCTTGTTATGAAAGATCAATTTTCCAGCCTTCCCAATGAAGATGTCGCATCCCATCTTAATAATTTCGTTTTGTGTGATATGCAAAAGAAAAAAATATATGGATAATGATATTGTTAAATTGAAGCTATTTCTGTTCTTGCTTAGGGATCGCGCTAAAACTTGGTTTTCATCTTTGCCAAAAAATAGTATTGATTCATGGAACAAGTGTAAAGATGCTTTTATTTCCAAGTATTTTCCTCCCGCTAAGATCATCTCCCTTAGCAACGATATTATGAATTTTAAGCATCTTGATCATGAACATGCTGCACAATCTTGGGAGAGGATGAAATTAATGATTAGAAATTTCCCTACTCATGGTTTAAATTCGTGGATGATTATATAAAAAAATTATGTCGGATTGAATTTTTCTTCTAAAAATCTTTTAGATTCGGCCGCGGGATGCACTTTCATGGAAATTACTTTAGGAGAAGCTACTAAAATCCTAGATAATATTATGGTTAATTATTCTCAATGTCATACTAAAAGATCTTCCACTAGTAAAAAAGTGTATGCGATTGAAGAGATTAATGTTTGAGTGGAAAGATGGATGAGCTTATGAAATTATTTGCTAGCAAGAGTGCTCCTATTGATCCTAATTTTATTCCTTTGTCTACTTTGATTGAAAACAATAATGAAACTACATATGTGAATTTTGTTGGTAGGAATAATTTTGGTTAGAACGCGTATAGAGGTAATTTTAATCCTAGGCCGTTTCCTAGTCATTCCTCTAATAATTATGGAATTCCTGCAACAATTCTTATGGAAATTATAATAAGATGCCCTCTGATTTTGAGTATAGTGTTAAAGAATTTATAAGTTCGCAAAAGAATTTCAATGCTTTGATTCAAGAAAAATTGCTTAATATTGATGATTTAGCTAGGAACATGGATAGAATTTCTCTTGATGTTGATTCTTTGAAACTTAGATCTATTCCACCTAAGCATGATATCAATGAGTCTCTCAACGCCATCAGAATTTCCATTGATGAGTGCAAAGAAAGAACCGCTAAGATGCGTGCAAAAAAAGATTGGTTTGTAAAAGCATGTTCTTCTAGTTTCCATGAAATAATGATGAAGATGTTAAAGTGATTGATGTGACTCGTATTGAATCTTTGTTTTCCAATATGAATCTTGGTAAATATGGGACTGGAGATGTTAAAGTGTTTGGATTTCAAGGACTCTAATTATGATATTGTTCTTTAATAGATTGTATTTCCTTGTTGCAATCCATGTTGAATTGTCCTCATGCTTATAATCAAAACAAAGCTTTTACTGAACATATCGTTGATGTTGTGATGCAATCTTTTGAAGAAAAGCTTGAATTGGAAGTTTTTATCCCTATAAAACTTTATGATGAGTGGGAACCTACTATTAAGATTAATATTAAAGATTATGGATTCTATTCTTTGTGTAATTTGGGTGCTAGTGTTTCCATGATTCCAAAAACTTTATGTGATGTGTTAGGTTTCCATGAATTTGATGATTGTTCCTTAAATTTGCATCTTACAGATTCCACTATTAAGAAACCTATGGGGAGAATTAATGATGTTCTTACTGCTCCAAATAGGAATTATGTGCCTGTAGATTTAATTGTTCTTGATATAGATTGCAATCCTACATGTCCTATTATTCTTGATAGACCTTTCCTTAGGCCGATTGGTGCAGTTATTGGTATGAAAGAAGGAAACATTAGATTTCAACTTCCGTTAAGGAAAGGCATGGAACACTTTCCAAGAAAGAAAATTAAATTACCTTATGAATCTATTACAGAGCCAATTATGGATTGCATGCCAAAGATGATAATACTTAGAGCTATTCATGTTTTATGCCTAGCTAAGGGCATTAAACAATAGCGCTTGTTGTGAGGCAACCCAATTTTATTTTTGTTTTTGCTTTTTAGGTTCTGTTTTGCAATAAATTTTTCATCTAGCCTCTGGTTAGATGTGGTTTTATGTTTTAATTAGTGTTTCTGCCAAGTAAAACCTTTGGGATAGCTTACGGTGATAGTTGATTTGATCCTGCTAAAAAACAGAAACTTTTGCACTTAGGAAAACAATTCTCATTTTTAGCAGGAGCATGATAAAATGCTGATTACTTTTGCAGAAGATTAGTAAACAAATTTACTAGGACTTCCTAATTTCTCAGGATTTTTGGAGGTACGGAAGTATTTGAAATATACATATTTCCACAGACTGTTCTGTTTTTGACAGATTCTGATTTTCCCATGTTGTTTGCTTATTTTGATGAATATATGGCTAGTATCGGGGTGTATGAACCATGGAAAAGTTGGAATACAGTAGATATTGCACCAATATAAATAAAGAATGAGTTCACAACAGTACCAAAGGTGGCGATTTATTTTCTTATACTAACGGAGCTTACGAGATTTTCTGTTGAAGTTTTGTGTTGTGAATTTTTCAAGTTTTGGGTAAGGATTTGATGGACTATGGAATAAGGAGTGGCAAGAGCCTAAGCTTGGGGATGCCCAAGGTACCCCAAGGTAATATTCAAGGACAACCAAGAGCCTAAGCTTGGGGATTCCCTGGGAAGGCATCCCCTGTTTCGTCTTCGTCTATTGGTAACTTTACTTGAGGCTATATTTTTATTCACCACATGATATGTGTTTTGCTTGGAGAGTCTTGTATGATTTGAGTCTTTGATTTTAGTTTGCCACAATCATCCTTGTTGTACACACCTTTTTGGAGAGACACGCATGAATCGTGATTTATTAGAATACTCTATGTGCTTCACTTATATCTTTTGAGCTAGGCAAAATTGCTCTACTACTTCACTTATATCTTTTTTGACCACGGAGTCGGTTTTATTTTATAGAAACTGATGAACTCTCATGCATCACTTATATTATTTTGAGATTATCTAAACAGCATGGTAATTTTCTTTGGTTATAAAATTAGTCCTAATATGATAGGCATCCAAGAGGGATATAATAAAAACTTCCATATAAAGAGCATTGAATACTATGAGAAGTTTGATTCCTTATGGTTGTTTTGAGATATGAAGATGGTGATATTAGATTCATGCTAGTGAGTAGTTGTGAATATGAGAAATACTTGTGTTAAATTTTGTGAGTCCCGTAGCATGCACGCATGGTGAACCGATATGTGATGAAGTGGGAGCATGATTTATTTATTGATTGTCTTCCTTATGAGTGGCGGTCGGGGACGAGCGATGGTCTTTTCATACTAATCTATCCCCCTAGGAGCATGCACGTAGTACTTTGTTTCGATGACTAATAGATTTTTGCAATAAGTATGTGAGTTCTTTATGACTAATGTTGAGTCCATGGATCATACGCACTCTTACATTTCCACCATTGATAGTCTCTCTAGTACCGCGCAACTTTTGCCGGTACCATAAACCCACCATATACCTTCCTCAAGACAGCCAGCATACCTACCTATTATGGAATTTCCATAGCCATTCTGAGATATATTGCCATGCAACTTTCTACCGTTTCATTTATAATGACACGCTCCATCATTGTCAAATTGCTATGCATGATCATGTAGTTGACATCGTATTTGTGGCAAGGCCATCATTCATCATTTTTTATACATGTCGCTCTTGATTCATTGCACATCCCGGTACACCACCGGAGGCATTCACATAGAGTCATGTTTTGTTCTAAGCATCGAGTTGTAAATTTTGAGTTGTAAGTAAATAAAAGTGTGATGATCTTCATTATTAGATCATTGTCCCATGTGAGGAAAGGATGATGGAGACTATGATTCCCCCACAAGTCGCGATGAGACTCCGGACGAAAAAAAAGAGGCCAAAAAATGAGAAAAGGCCCAATAAAAAAATGAGAGAAAAGAGAGAAGGGGCAATGTTACTATCCTTTTACCACACTTGTTCTTCAAAGTAGCACCATGATCTTCATGATAGAGAGTCTCCTATGATATCACTTTCATATACTAGTGGGAATTTTCATTATAGAACTTGGCTTGTATATTCCATGATGGGCTTCCTCAAAATGCCCTAGGTTTTTGTGATAAAGCGAGTTCGATGAACACCCACTTAATTTTCTTTTTGAGCTTTCGTAAACTTATAGATCTAGTGCACCCGTTGCATGACAATCCCTACTCACTGTAATGCCCTGAGACTGATGCGCCAGGTGTCTTCCGTTTATTCACCGTCGTTGCCATGTCATTCGCTTGCGTGCTGCACCTTGACATGTCATCATGTGCATCTCAATTGCCTTCTTGTTCGTCTCTTGCATCCGGTCTTTTTCTCCATTGTCCGTTTCGAAATCCGACACTCCCGCACGCGCCTGTCGCACCTCCCAGATCTTGTTTCGTGAGTGGGAGAAAAACGTTCTTAGAATGGGCCGAGAGTTGACGAGTGGTCTTGGTACATCACCGGGAGACCGCCTGTCAAATCTCGTTCAATTTGGAGGTCGTTTGGTGCCCCAATGGTTAACCGCGTCAATTGTCGGACCCCTTTCTCCTTGCATCCCAGCGCCCGTCCACAACAGCCCACTAGCCCATCTAAACCCCCTCCATGCTCTTTGCCGTTGCATCACGATCGTGTGGGCGAAAACCGCACCTCAATAGCCCCCTCCTAGCTCCATCTACCTATATATTAGCCTCCCCCGTCCTCAAATCGCAGTTAAAACCCTAGCCCATCTTCTTCCACCACGCCGGACATGTCCATCGCGTCGTCGGACGCGTCCGCCGCCGCCCGCACCAACCGCCCGCCACCACGTGGCCCTCGCACTGCCGCTAAGCGCCGCGGCCCGCCCGGGCCCGAGCCGCCGTCGCCCCGTCGACCCCGCCGTCCACCACCACCGCGCCCGTCACCGCCTCCTTGCACCACGGGCAGCCCGCTGGCCGCCGCCCGGGAACCGGCCGGATCCGACGCCCCGCCATCGCCAGAGAGCCTCACCGGCACCGCCTCCTTGCCGCCTTGTCGCGTCGAGCATCTCCCCGCTCGGATCCGGTGGACCTCTCGCCGATCCACTCCGTCCTCTGTTTTTTTCGCGAGGTGAAATTTCCCTAAGTCCATGATCTATGAATTCTTGTGTGCATGTTTGTCATATCATAACTTTGTGCATGTGGCTCCGATTTGTGTGCATGATATATCAAATTGTTCATCTCTGAATGATATACATGGTCGTATAGTTTGAATGCATGTTATTGTTCGTCTTGGTTTCTTAATCCTTGTTGCAAAAGTGCTAAATGATATAAACTACTGAAGATTGTTGTAACTTGCCTATTTGTCTTTTTGATAGAATTTTGTGTGATCTTCTTTTGAGCATCATGTCAACATGTTTTACGAGCATAATCATGCCATATTTAAAGTGGTGCAATCCATGTATTTTGATATGCCTTGTGGTAACTAGCACAAGCATGCAAAGTAGGGGACTTGCTATTCCTGATTCCAGAAACTTTGTTTTCTGCTATGTCTGAATCTGCTACATAATGTTGCCATGTCAACTTGATGCTACTAGTGAATCCATGCATATTTTGGAGATACTCAGTAAGCTTGTTTTGAAGTTCATGTTATGCTCTATACATCCATGCCCTTTTTACAATCATGGCCTGCTGTAGCTTGTTGTTATCATGCTCTAGAATAGCTAAATGATGTTTCTCCCAGCCTGTTAACAGTAAGTTCATTTTTGCCATATGAATCTAGTGTTCTATGCATCCTATGACCATGTTATTACCATGAGTAGTTGAACAAACATGTCTACATGCTGTTGGGTGTATTTGCATGACATGAAATGCTTAATGTGAGTGGCATAAGCTTGTAAACATGCCTACTTATCGCTGTTTCTGCCATGTCCAGTAAATTTCACTAAGTCTGAAAGCTGTCATCATTTGCAATTTTTCCATGATGTTTTAAACATATTCTAGTGGTAATTAGCAGTAGCTCAGTGATCATGTTTTATAGTGCTTGACATGTACATGATTGCCATATCCTTTGATGCCATGAGATGTTCTGTAGCATATACTTTTGTTGTCTCAAAGTATGCATCATGAATCTGTTTTCTGCCATACTCTGTTTTCACGAAGTCTGAGAATCTATTATAACTTGCAATATTGTCTTGATAAATTCCATTGATCTAGAGTATATATGGAGATGCTTAGTAATCATGTTTTGCCATGTATAACATGTACTTTAATTCCATGCTTTTGGTTGCTATGATATTACAATGTAGCATCATTGTTTCATGCCTCCAACATGTCAACATGTTATTCCTGCTCACATGTATGCCCTGTTCTTAACTGACATAATCCGTGTTATAGAGTTTCTTTTTGCATTGATCATAATGGATTAATCTCGATGCCTATCTACCTGAACCTTGATGATAATTGAAGCATGTCGTCTGTACTTTAAGTGCATGTCATATTTGTGCCCATATAGTTCCCGTAGCATGTTGTTTTGGTGATTGCAAAGTGCCTAGTTGGTGTTTTGGGCAAATTGTGGTTATATCTTGTTTTGAGTGTATGTGTTGAACCGTTGCCCCGTTTTCATCATGTTCTATATGAAACTTGCTTGGTTTTGCATGTAGTTTCATCATGCCATGTTGCATACATGTTTTGGAGTGTTTGCGATTGAGTTTTGCTTGCATTTGCATCAATGCCATGTTTAACTTGTTTTGCTCACATCTTCTAGGTTGTAGCTCCGAATTAAACGAACTTTATATGTAACTTGACTAGAATGACGCGTAGATCATCATGGTGCACTTTAACTTGCTGTTTAACAACTTCAACATAATGTGTTATTCAGATCTGGACCAATTTTGAAATTTGCATATGAGGAGTTACCGGAGTTATTGTATGTTGTTTCCGGGCTCATTTAAACTTGCTTCGATGTGATGTTCTTGTATGCATCATCTCTCGCCATGAGTAGCATCATGTAGCCTTGTCATGCATCATACTTGGTTGAGCATCATGTCATGTTTATGTGTTGTGTGTTTACCATGTTGTTTACTTCTTTCTGGTTGTGCTACTTCTCGATAGTCCCGGTTTCATTGCGATTGTGAGGACCCGTTCAACTACACTTGATTTGTCTACGACCGTTCGTATTCTTCATGGACTCGATCTTCTTCCTAGTGGGATTTCAGGCAAGATGACCATCACCTTGGATCTCACTACTATCATTGCTATGCTAGTTGTCTCGATGCTATCGCTATGTCGCGCTACCTACCACTTGTTTATCAAGCCTCCCAAATTGCCATGATAGCCTCTAACCTTTTTCACCATCCTAGCAAACCATTGTTTGGCTATGTTACCGCTTTGCTCAGCACCTCTTATAGCGTTGCTAGTTGCAGGTGTAGTTCCAGGTTGTTCCATGTTGGGACATGGATATCATGGATATCTTGGGATATCACAATATCTCTTATCTATATACTTGGTAATGGGTGGAAGGCTTGGCCTTTTGCCTGGTGTTTTGTTCCACTCTTGCCGCCCTAGTTTCCGTCATACCAGTGTTATGTTCCTTGATTTCGCGTCCATAACACGATGAGGATTTATGGGGCCCTCTTGACAGTTTGCTTCGAATAAAACTCTTCCAGGAAGACCCAACATTGGTTTTACCGTTTGCCTAATAACAACTAAAACTTGCATAGGGACTTTCCGGACCCCGAGGATTCTTAATCAACCCCCCGAACAGTGTTCCTCATGAGTGTTGGTACAAAACAGAGTCGTGTGTGGCTTCCCCCGGGGCAACTCGGGTCTCAGTTGTTGTATGATGTGCTCATCCGGTCGTGGCCTAAGACGAGATACGCGCGGCTACTATCTAGGTGTCGGCACGCTGGGAGGACTTGCTGGTTTTGTTTTACCATTGTCGAAATGTCTTGTGCACCGGGATCCCGAGTTTGATCGGATGTCCCACGATGGAGGATTGTCTCCGCGGATTATGAGCTTGTCATGGTCTAAGTTGGGACACCCCTGCAGAGTTTAAACTTTCGAGAGCCGTGCCTGAAAGTGCTAGTGATCGACTAGAGGGGGGTGAATAGGCGATTTTTATGTAAGTCTTCAATTCATGGAAGTTCCGAAGACAAACGATAGAAATAAACCTATTACCATGCAGCGGAAGGTAGACTACACTAAGCAAGCCATAGTCAAGTATTCAATGAAATGAAAGCACAAAGACTGATAGCAGCTAGGCAGTATAGATCAGGACGGAAGATAGTATGAAGCCAAGCAGAACAAGCAGTCACACAGTGAAGACAAATAGATAATGCAAACAGGCAATGACTTCACGAGGACCAATCTTCAAATAAAGAGATGGGAAGGAAAGAACTAGTGGCTCGTTGAAGACAATGATTTGTTGGAGCAGTTCCAGTTGCTGTGACAACTGTACGTCTGGTTAGGGAGGCTGACATTCAACTCAGAAGACCGCATCTTCACCTTATTCCCCTTGAGCTAAGGACACCCAGTCCTCGCCCAATCACTCTGGTAAGTCTTCAAGGTAGACTTCCAAACCTTCACAGACTTTCTTCACCGGCGATCCACAATGACTCTTGGATGCTCAGAACGCGATGCCTAACCGGCTGGAGGATTCACAGTCCTCAAGTGTAATAAGTCTTCAGATCACACAGATGGGAAGACTTAAGTGATGCCTAACACTCTTTGGCTCTGGGTGTTTACGGCTTTGTCCTTGCAAGGAATTCTCTCTCAAAGGCTTCAAGGTGGGTTTCTCTCAAACGACAAAAGCCGTACACTAACTCTGAGCAGCCAACCAATTTATGGTGTAGGGGGTGGGCTATTATAGCCACTAGGCAACCCGACCTGATTTGTCCGAAATGACCCTGGGTCACTAAGGAACTGACACGTGTTCCAACGGTCAGATTTCAAACACACATCGCAACTTTACTTGAGCTACAAGCAAAGCTGACTTATCCAGCTCTGAATAAGATTTGCTCTCATTGTCTTCGCTCGAAGACATAGGATTTTGGTTAAGCATCACTTCAGTCATTCTGACTGGTTCACTTGGACCCCACTTAACAATACGGTGGTTCCTATGACTCAACAAAGAAGAAAACGAAACAACGAAACAACTATGTCTTCGCGCTCCATAGTCTTCACAAAATGTCTTCTCTTGTCATAGTCTTCAATGTGAATACCTTCACATACCACCTTTGTCTTCAATGTCTTCATACATTTTTAGGGGTCATCTCCGGTAGGTAAACCGAATCAATGAGGGACTTCTACCTGTGTTATCCTGCAATTCTCACAAACACATTAGTCCCTCAACCAGGTTTGTCGTCAATACTCCAAAACCAACTAGGGGTGGCACTAGATGCACTTACAATCTCCCCCTTTTTGGTGATTGATGACAAACTAGTTGAATTTTTCAACGGGGAATAAAATACGTGAAATTGTAAAGGATAGGGTATTGTATTCATAAGTGACAAAGGCTCCCCCTGAAGATGCGCATATAAGTAATTTGCTTTTGGAATGCAAATGCACATGGCAGGTTGACCTTGTGGAGATCCTATTCAACTAATGATGACAATTCATCATGCATGATTTGATATAACGAAGATAATGACGTGCATAATGAAAAATGGACGTCTGCAAAATGACCTAAGTGCGGAAGTTATCATCACACATGCAGAATTTATCATCGCATCACAGAATAGCAAATAAGTAGTAGACGACCATCGAGTTTAAGTGTTACAACTCAATGAACCAAATGTATCAAAAAGCGAGAGTTGTGAGCACTTGGCAAAAGTAGAAAAAAGTAATGCAACCACCCATATGGACCCGCTTCAAGACTATCAACTCATATGCTTCTCCCCCTTTTGTCAGCAAGGACCAAAAAGGTTTGAAGACATTGAGCGCCTACTCGTTCCCATGAGGTGCAGGCGAAGCAGCAGGGTCATCATTGAGGTCCGGTGGTGCAGAAGAACTCGGTGCAGTGTCGACACGCGCTGAAGTTGGAGGAGGTGAAGTGGCATCATCTTGGTCATCGATGACTCTGGCATTCACCGTCGCAGCTGAGGACGAATAGTCAGAGTCTTCAAGTGAGGGAGTCCGACGCAAGTGAGCATTCCTTGGAGGAGTTGAGTCAAATTTGAATCCTTTTGTGAAGCCATCGTCTTGCAGATCAGCTTCAGCACTAAGCAATGTCAAACTCTTCCAAGACCTCCGACAAGTTTCATGTGTGACAAAGTAATTCTTTGTGGCAAGATTGCGAATGCGATTGACGTCCACCAAGAGGCTTTGCATCTGACGCTTAAGCCAGTTATGATGCTTATCCTGTTTCTGATGTAGCGCAACGAGAAGCTCTCAGTCATTGAGAACACGAGATCGCTTCTGTGGCCTTTTGGCAATGGTGCTTTTAGTGGCCTCAGTTTGAGCATGAGGGGCACATGTGTTACCAGCCAAGGGATAAACACGAGAGACTGCCTGAACTCCTTCAATGGGCTGGGTGAAGCTTTGACGATCAACATTGTGAAGATAAATCGGATCCTTAGCGGGCTCTGGGTAAATATCTTCAACAGACAGATCAACCTCTGGCAAGAAAACAAGATGATTGCGCGCAGACGGCTGATAGTTGAAGGCAGAGTGCAGCTTGATAAGACGCATTACCCATGGAGCATAGAACTTCAAACCAAAAATGTCGGAGCCAGATGCAGCCAATTGTCTGATGAAGAAGTCTTGAGCGTTGAAGCTGATGCCATTGAAGATATAGAAAACCAAAGTCTTCATTGCTCCTTCAAGCTTCGCTGCAGATGAATGTCCTTTGACAGGCCATAGAGTTTCTCTGATGATATGGTAAATGGTGCGAGGCAGATACTCTAAGTCTTCAACAAAGAATTCAGATGGGTAGTCAGTGTCGTGAGGCAAAGGCTTCATCATGCTCAACATTTGGCTAATGTTGGGTTCTGGCTTCTGAAAAATGCTCTCCAAAGCATTCTGGTGTTGTTGACAACCTGGTTCATAGTATTCACCAGGAGTGGGCAGGGCTGTGAGCTCAATGATATCAAGAGCTTTGGCTTCATGATGGACATTGCATGTCATCCACTCAAGGACCCAAGTCTTTGGATCCCTGTTGTAGCCTCGAATGTGCAGAGTTGCATAAAAATGTAATAGAAGCTCTTCATTCCAGTGTTCCTTGTCTGTGACAAATTGCAGGAGTCTAGCGTCTCTGACGAAATCCAATGCTTCTTCTAGACAGGGTAGCCCAGCTATAGCTTCAGTGTCGAGACGCATATGTGGAAATATGCGTCCTTGATTGTATAATACGCATGAATAGTAGCCGCGCTGCTGATAGCTCCAGAACCGATCCGATGAAATGCGAGGTTTGGAGTAAGGGTTCTTGGCGCTGTTGAAGAAGGTGTTATGTGCCATGAAGCCATTCACATTGAAGACCCCAGGTGAGGTTGCAGTGCCTGGGAATCTTGGAAGTCTTGGCTTGAGCTTCTGGACTTGAGGCATGTGCTCGACATGATAGCCAAATTGTGGACCCGCGGTGGAGGGACCAGAATGGGCCATCGGACCATAACAGGCTGACCACGATCAAATGCAAGCTCAACAGTATGAGGTCTTGGAGGGGGTATAGGAGCATTGGCATTTTCGTTGACATGGGCTGCAAGGGGCACAATAGCTTCAGGAGGAATGATTACGTTTGGTGCAGCATTGGCTTCAGGTACTTCATTATTGGCTTTGGGCATGACAACATCAGTGTCGTCAGCAGTGTTGTTGGTGGTGGTGACGTTAGCTTCAGGCGCCATATTAGCTTCAGCCATGACAACGTTATTGGCTTCAGTGTTGATGTTGGTGGCCGCCTCAGTATTGGTAACCTCCACCTCAGGAGCTGGAGGGTCGGACACGTTCTCCTCGAGAACAGCTTCAGGAATGGTTGGTGGTGTAGCAACTCTTTCTTCATCACGTGGTGCTTCTTCTTCATCGGCTGATGCAGCCGGAATATCTTTAGCCGTTTTGGCTTCAGACTCAGAGGCGTTCACAGTTGGAGTGGCTTCTGGAAACACTTGACGTGCAACAGATTGGTGGGGCACTTCTCCTTCTGGAACACTTGGAAGAGTGACTTGGGGCCTTGGTCCTTTGCGAAGCTTGCGTAACGCTGGCGACACCTGTGGAGATGGAGTTGGTTGTGCCTCAAAGTCATTATCATCTTGCACTGATGAGGTGACTGTTGGTTGGGGAGAACTTGGGGTGTCGTGTTGTTGTGGGTGATCAGCCCATGATGCATCCCGAGCAGTTGGCGTCAGAGGACGACCAATGCTGATGAGCTCATTGTGCGTGAGCACAGGCGATGATACCAAATTGTGCTCCATCTGAGGAAGGACTTCATCATCTTCAACATTATCGTGAGGACCAATGTCTTCAGCTGCGGCGGGGTCAACAGCTAGATTGTCTTCAGCTTCAAGAGCCTTTGTGGAAGCAGGCTCATGAACTATCAACTGGCGCTCTCGATGTTCAGACGCAGGACGAGCAACAGAAATTGGCTCGACAAGAAGGGGCTCTGTGGGAGCAGCCCGGTCTCTCTTCTTTGTTTTACTTTTCTTGGTTGGGGGAGCATCATTAGTGGTGGCTTTGGTCTTGCGCTTTCTGGCTTCGGCTTCAGATGCTCTAGTTTTCTTGAATTCTGATGCCATTGTGGTGACCTTAGGCTTCAAGCCTGTCATACTGGCTGGGAACACAACGCGAGGTTCTTCCTGCCTTGATGCTTCTGGTTCTGCCACAGCTGGCTTCTTCTTCTTGGCAGCCATTCTGGGGTCGATGCCTGGTCGCCCCAAGGCCTTGCGCTTTTTAGCTTCGTTGTAGCCTTGAACACATTTGGCAGCAAGATTCTTCACGCACTCACGAGAACCTTTTGCTTCTTCTCATTTCT
The DNA here is from genome assembly GCF_003073215.2 of Triticum urartu. Lineage (NCBI taxonomy): Eukaryota > Viridiplantae > Streptophyta > Magnoliopsida > Poales > Poaceae > Triticum > Triticum urartu. The sequence goes on from NC_053025.1 coordinate 409,359,082, forward strand.
TGTGGAATGCTTCCTTGAGCTCATGCATCATGACCTTGAAGTTTTGAATGTCTTCAACATTGAGCTTGGCCATGTGCTTCTTGAACTGAGCCTTTTCATAATCGATCTTATGCTTCAGCTCAACAATTTTCCGAGCAAGAGCCAGCTCAGGAGCAATGGCTCCGTGGAAGGCGACGCTGAGGCCAATGGGAAGGTGAAGACCATCAAAGCTGACATCTGGGCTGTCAAACCACTCATCAATAAACTTGTTTAAGATTTCCACATCAAAGAGAGGAAGATCATTGAAGATTTCCGCCTCTTGCTTGCTCTTGATCAACTGCTCAAGAGCGTCATCGCCAAGATCGTCGTCGCTGGACAGATCAATGGCGTCATTCTCGTTTCTCAAAACAGCAGGGGTCAGTGCTTGACCAGTGGGTTGCATGAGCTTTTTCAACTTGGCAGACTTGGAGATGTGTGAGAGATCTTCAGACTGCACATTGGCTTCAGGAGGTGCAGTGGCCAGAGGCTTCGCCCGTGAGACCTTTGGTGCAGATGAGGGCTTTGAAGCCTATGGTACTGAAGAGGGCTTTGAAGCCTTGGGTTTCATTTGCTTCATAGGCTTCGGTGGTGCAGGTGCTTCGTCAGAATCAGCGTCGTCTGCAGGTTGATCCACGTCTGCCCCTTGAACCATTATGTGTGTGATGAGACCTTCTAAGTTGTAGAACGGCCCAACCAGATTGGGTTCAGCTTCACGTGTACCATCAGCACGTGGCGCAGAGGGGCCTGGGTTGAAGTCTAATCCCAAAGACTTCTTGTTTTCCTTGGCCGAGTTCTTTGCAAACTGATAGTTGCGCTTGAAGAGATTATCTTCACGACACCATAATAGTGAGGATGGGTCGGCCTTTGCAGGCTGAGGTCCACGAATCATGCAGGGGTAGAAGCCTTGAGCAATAGCTTCGGACTTCGACTTGGGCTGAAGACCTTTGTATATTATATCTCCCCAGGGGACCTTGATGGCACTCTTCTCAGCATATTCTTCAGTGACGAATCTGTACTTGAACCATTCCTCTGCCCAATGTCTTCGAATCCATTGGGTTCGGTTCTTGCGTTCTCCATAGGTCTCTTTTGGATCTGACTTCTATAGCTCATAGAGATCTGGTGGCAGGTCCTTAGCAGTGTTTCCACGGCGCTGCCTGCCGCCCTTCCTGACTGATTTTTCTGTTGCCATGAAGTTTAGACTGAAAGGCTTCAACACTGTCAAAGTCTTCCGTCTACTAGTCAGACAAGAACTGACTTCAGGAGAATTTATATGATGTTGTAAGAACTCTGCAAATGAATGCAGACTATGGGAACCAAGGGATTCTCCCACGGACATGTACCTGTGACAGCATTAAAGGTGCGAGGGAAGGGGAAGAGGTCATATGCATTCTCAGAAGATTTTGAAGATAAATCAGTTTAGAAGACATTGACCTCATAGTGCGAAGACATTCACTCATATGTAGAGAGTTGGTTCCAGATTTGTACGAATCCACGAATAAGTACAAGTGAGGAATCTAACTACTTTGTGAAGCATAAGTGAACATACTAGGCATGCTATGAGATGCAGAATGAGATAGATCCAACTTGTGGGAACAGAAACCACTTGTGGTTGAAAAGGATGAATCTATCGGATCAAAAAGACTGTAAAAAGAGGTTTTATTTACCACACGAGGAACTGCTATACGGAGTGGGAGAGGAGGCCGAGCAGTTCGATCTTCCGTGCCCTAACTTGGCGACGAAGGACACTACAGCAAGGGCGGAGAAGACGATGTCCGTGGCCGGCGTGAGGACGGCGTCGGTGAGGTCGCGGGAGGTAAGCGCTTTGTCGCTGGCGTCGTCGAGGGCTGGCGGTGGCACTAGGGTTTGTGCTAGAGTTGAAGAAGAGATAATGACTGGGGTGAGGCGTGTATTTATAGAGACAGGGACGGCACAACGTTATTACGCAGGTGCCCCTGGAAGTTCACATCTGAAGGACATGTGGCGATCATGCAACACATTGGAGGTTTTTCCACGTTCCCACGCACGCCTGGATTGTCGGGTGGTCGTTCCCGCTTCTCCGGGTTTCAGGTAAAAAGGATTGAGCATTGAAAACAGATTAATGTTTGTCTCTATGTCTCCTGCTGACAAGGACTCAGCGAAGACATTCGACAGTTTCAATAGAATGCATATGATTTGGATAGATAGACTTGAGACGGGAGCATAGAAAGGTTAGGGTCCGATCACATTCACTTAGTTCAAAAGATTCAACGTGAATACATAGCTATAAGTGAATGCTGTAGAGGACAGAAACCAAATCAGTACATTGAAGATAAACACGAGGCCATGTTAACATTGAAGACAAACAAAATGCGAAGACTTTACAAATGTAACGCCATGAGGAAAACACTTCTAAGGGAAGAATTTTGTGGTGGCGCTACCCACCGTATAGGAAGTATTAGACCCAGACACAGTGCACAATTATCGTGGCGCTCCGAAGTCAAATTCCATGTTAATGTATTCACAATTAGAATGTAAGTCTTCATTGATTGAAGATATACTTTACTTTGTGTGTTGCACATGTAAGTCTTCAACATGCATAAGTGTTAGGATGTGTGCCTGATCACAGGACATTTGAGGATTCCAAGATATTTAGCTCATACCGTAACTTGCAAAACCTGTTCTCATCCAAGGGATTTGTGAAGATATCTGCCAGTTACTCTTCAGTGTTGACGTGTATGATATCAATATCTTCCTTCATGACATGACCTCTGAGAAAGTGATGACGAATTTCAATGTGCTTTGTCTTCAAGTGCTGAACTGGGTTGTTAGCAATCTTGATGGCGCTTTCGTTGTCGTATTAGAGTGGCACTTGCTTCAGATGAATGCCATAGTCTTTGAGTGTTTGCTTCATCCATAGAAGCTGAGCGCAGCAAGATCCAGCAGCAATGTATTCAGATTTAGCAGTGGAGAGAGATACACAGTTCTGCTTCTTTGAAGACCAACATACAAGTGAGCGTCCCAGAAAGTGACATGTGCTTGATGTAGACTTGCGATCCACCTTGTCAGCAGCATAATCAGCATCCGAGAATCCAACTAGATCAAACTCTGAGCCCTTTGGATACCATAATCCTAGTGTTGGGGTGTGAGCCAAATATTGAAGAATTCGCTTCACAGCTAAGTGATGTGATTCCTTTGGTGCCGCTTGGAATCGGGCACACATGCAAACACTAAGCATGATATCTAGCCTAGATGCACATAAATAAAGCAAAGAACCAATCATGGAGCGGTATACCTTTTGATCGAACTCTTTACCATTGTCGTCGGGACCCAGATGGTGTTTAGCTGGCATTGGCGTCGTGTAACCTTTGCAGTCTTGCATTCAAAACTTCTTCCGGCAATCTTTGAGGTATTTCTCTTGAGATATGAAGATGCCGTTGCGTTGCTGTCGTATTTGAAGACCAAGGAAGAACTTCAACTCTCCCATCATGGACATCTGATATTGCTCTTGCATCATGTACCCAAACTCATCACTGTATTTCTGAATAGCGCAACCGAAGATAATGTCATCCACATATATTTGGCACACAAACAGTTCACCATCATATGTCTTCATGAAGAGTGTGGGATCTAGGGAACCAGGTTTGAAGCCTTTGCTCTTCAGGAAGTCTTTGAGTGTGTCATACCAAGCACGAGGGGCTTTTTTGAGGCCATAAAGTGCCTTGTTGAGCTTATACACCATGTCAGGATGTTTTGGATCTTCAAAGCCAGGAAGTTGTGTAACATACACTTCTTCTTCAATCTTGGCATTGAGAAAAGCGCTCTTCACATCCATTTGATACAGAAGAATGTTATGATGATTTGCATAGCCACAAGAGCAAATGTTTCATCGAAGTCAATTCCTTCAACTTGAGTGTATCCTTGAGCAACGAGACGAGCTTTGTTTCTGACAATTTGACCATGCTCATCTTGCTTGTTGCGATATATCCATTTAGTGCCTATGATATTGTGCTTACGAGGATCGGGATGCTTGACCAGTTCCCATACATTATTCATCTCAAATTGTTGAAGCTCTTCTTGCATAGCTTGAATCCATTCAGGTTCCATGAAGGCTTCATCAACTTTCTTGGGTTCAGATATTGAGACGAATGTGAAGTGCCCACAGAAATTTGCTAGTTGTGTTGCCCTTGAACGAGTGAGTGGACCAGGTGCATTGATGCTATCAATTATTCTCTCAATCTGTACTTCATTTGCATCCCGAGGATGAACAGGTCGAAGATTTTGCTCTTGCTGATCATTGTCGTCATTAGAAGGATTGTCTTCAGGCTGAGCATTGTCTTCAGGTTGATCAGGTGCAGAGATGATGAGTTCCTCTTCGGGCTGTGCATCAGACGGTATGATTTCTCCAGTTCCCATAAGCTTGATGGATTCACTGGATGGAACTTCATCTAGCACATTTGGCAGGTGCTCTCTTTGCGAGCCGTTAGTCTCATCGAATCGCACATCCACAGTTTCAACCACTTTATAGTGAAATAGGTTGAAGACACTGTAGGAGTGCGAATCCTTTCCGTATCCAAGCATAAAACCTTCATGTGCCTTCGGTGCAAATTTTGAAGTGTGATGTGGGTCCTTGATCCAGCACCTGGCACCAAATACTCTGAAGTAACTGACATTTGGCTTCTTACTAGTGAGAAGCTCATAGGATGTTTTGTTCAGAAGCTTGTGAAGATAAACACGGTTGATGATATGGCATGCAGTATCAATGGCTTCAGGCCAGAACTTTCTTGGAGTCTTGTATTCATCGAGCATCGTTCGAGCCATCTCAATGAGTGTTCTGTTCTTGCGTTCCACGATGCCATTCTGCTGCGGCGTGTACGGAGCTGAGAACTCATGAGTGATTCCCAAAGTATCAAGATAAGTGTCGAGGCCGGTGTTCTTGAATTCAGTGCCATTGTCACTTCTGATGTGCTTGATCTTGACGCCATAGTTGTTCATGGCTTGATAGGAGAAACGTCTGAAGACATCCTGCGCTTCAGTCTTGTAGAGAATTATATGCAGCCATGTATATCTTGAATAATCATCAACAATGACGAAGCCATAGAGACAAGCAGTAGTAGTAAGAGTTGAGTAGTGAGTGGGACCGAAGAGGTCCATGTGTAGCAGTTCGAAGGGTTGAGTCGTTGTCATGATTGTCTTCAAGGGATGCTTGGCCCTCATCATCTTTCCAGCTTCGCAGGCACCACATAAGTGATCCTTCTTGAACTTGACGCCCTCGATGCCTATGAGATCCTTCTTCTTTGCAAGAGTGTGCAAGTTCCTCATGCCAGCATGCCCTAGCCTCCGATGCCAGAGCCAGCATTCTGAAGCTTTTGCAAGAAGACATATGGCAAGATGTGGTCCTGCTGAGAAATCTACCATGTACAAATCATCTTTTCGATACCCTTCAAAGACTAGAGACTTGTCAGATTCCATTAGAACAAGGCAACGATATTTTCCAAACATCACAATCATGTTTAAATCGCAAAGCATTGAGACAGACATTAATTTCAAACCAAGGGATTCAACAAGCATCACTTTATCCATGTGCTGATCCCTTGAGATTACAACTCTACCTAGACCCAATTCCTTGCTTTTACCAGTATCAGCAAATGTGATGTGACTCTTGTCAGATGGACGTAAGGTTGAGTCCATGAGAAGACTTCGCTTGCCAGTCATGTGATTAGTACATCCACTATCAATAATCCATTCTGAAGCAGCTGGTGTCATACCCTACAGTGCAGTTAGGGGGATAGGCTTCACGAAGAGAATTGTGAAGCATAAACATTTGACGAGCAAGTGGATTATGAAAGCTTAGATCGAGGTTAGGACTGATAGGGCAAGTAGGAAGCGACTCAGGAACAAAATACATAATAAGACAATTTGGGCATTTGATCTTGCGCCCTACAAGATGTTTAAGGTCCCCAGCAATAGCTTCAGACGCATTTGATTTTCGGCTGGAGACCCTTCCCTGCTGAAAAAAGTTAAGATTTCTTAGCCACCCACATCTTCAAGGGTGGCTTCGAAGCAATGAGTCTAAGTGCAGCAGTTGAGAACTTCGGCTTTGGAGCCCTATCAAATAGTCTTGCAGGTGGACAATAGTACTCATAAGAATAAGCAGAGTAGTTCTTGGTCTTATGAACATGGCGGTTTGATGAAATGCGCTTATATTCATAGGCCTGAGTATGGTTTCCCTGCAAAACATTTGCGTTAGTGCGACTCAGGTGAGTCCTCTGTCCGTATAAAGCCTTTCGACCATATGAAGCCCATGGTTTGGGGTTTGTCTTCTTCACTTGTGGTGTCATGACGACATACACAGGAAGATTTTCCAAACACTTTTTCGGCACCCAGACCTTCTTCATAGGTGGCCCATACCTGCAGTTAGTACCAATATACCTGGCAAACACTTCACCATTCTGATTCTTAAACACTTTATAGTTTGCATCAAAGGATTCATCAATAACAATGGGATTAGCACAAGTGAAGCCAGATAGGGTGGATGGATCCATTGAAGGTTCCTTAGCAGCAACCCATGTGCTTTTGGGGTACTGCTTAGGTTTCCAGTAAGAGCCATCAGCATTCATTTTCCTTTCGAACCCAACACCCTATTTCCTAGGGTTTCAGTTTAGGATCTGCCTTTTGAGGACATCACATAGTGTCCGATGCCCTTTGAGACTTTTGTACATCCCTGTTTCAAGCAATGTCTTCAGCCTAGCATTTTCATCAGCAATAGCAGTGGCATCCTCAGCAGAGGGGTTAGTTACCACATCAATAGTTGAAGATATTGCAACAGTAGCAGTAGTAGAACATCCAGCAACAGAAGTAGCGTTGTCACGCTCAATGCATTTAAGACATGGTGGTTCAAATCCTTCCTGAGCGGAACTGATCTGTTTGGCGCGTAGTGACTCATTTTCCTTTTGAAGATCTTCATGAGCCGCTCTCAATTTCTCAAGATCTTGCTTCCTTTGAAGATAATCATAGGAGAGCTTTTCATGAGTTGTTGAGATCGTTTCATGACGACTTTCAAGTTCCTCATACTTAACATGAAGATTTTTTATGTCTTCAATTAAGGACTGAGATCGAGTCATTTCAGCGTCTAACAGGTCATCGCTTTTGTCTAACAGTTTTTGAATATGTTCCATAGCTTTCTGTTGTTCAGTTGCAATTTTAGCAAGTGTTTTGTAGCTGGGTTTGGAACCACAATCAGAGTCATCTTCACTGGACATTTGATAGGGAGTAGTGCGCGAGTTTACCTTGGCACCGCGTGCCATGAAGCAGTAGGTGGGAGCGGAGTTGTCCTGGTCATTACCATCCGCGTCGGTGATGAAGTCATTGTCTTCAATGTTGAAGATGGACTTGGCAACGTAGGCTGTAGCCAGACTTGCAACGCCAGAATCGGACTCCTCCTCAGACTCCACCTCTGCCTCCTCAGAAGCAGACTCCTCCTCTGAATCCATTTCCTTGCCAACAAACGCACGAGCCTTGCCAGATGAGCTCTTCTTGTGTGATGAAGACTTTGATGAAGACTTGGAAGAAGACTTTGAGTACTTCTTCTTCTTGTCGTCAGAATCATATTCCTTGCTCTTCTTCTTCTTCTTGTTCTCATTGTCCCACTGCGGACACTCAGAGATGTAGTGACCAGGTTTCTTGCACTTGTGGCATGTTCTCTTCTTGTAGTCATGAGCAGAAGCTTCATCATTCCTTGAGCTGGATCGTGAGGACTTTCTGAAGCCTTTCTTCTTGGTGAATTTCTGGAACTTCTTCACAAGCATAGCAAGCTCCTTTCCAATGTCTTCAGGATCATCAGCACTGCAATCAGATTCTTCTTCAGATGAGGAAACAGCTTTTGCCTTCAAAGCATGAGTTCGTCCATAGTTGGGACCGTAGATGTCTATTTTCTCAGAAAGCTAAAACTCATGTGTGTTGAGCCTTTCAAGTATGTCAGATGAATCGAGTGTCTTGAAGTCAGGGCGTTCTTGTATCATCAGGGCTAGGGTGTCAAACGAGCTGTCAAGTGATCTCAGGAGTGTCTTGACGACTTCATGCTTGGTGATCTCAGTAGCGCCTAGGGCTTGAAGCTCATTTCTGATGTCAGTGAGTCGATCAAACGTGAGCTGAACATTCTCATTGTCATTTCTCTTCAAGCGGTTGAAGAGGTTGCGAAAAGGACACTGATTCTTTGATATCTTTGGGTTGAGACGCCTTCATTGACCTTGGAGAGCCAGTCCCAGACTAGCTTAGATGTTTCAAACTTACTCACACGGCCATACTGTCCTTCGGTCATATGACCACAGATGATGTTCTTGGCAGTGGAATCCAATTGAACGAACTTCTTGACATCAGCAGTGGTGACACCTTCACCAGCCTTGGGAACGCCATTCTTGATGACATACCAGAGATCAACATCAATGGCTTCCAGATGCATGCGCATCTTATTCTTCCAGTAGGGATATTCAGTTCCATCGAAGACTGGGCACGCAGCGGAGACTTTTATTATCCCTGCAGTCGACATAGCTAAAACTCCAGGTGGTTAAACCGAATCACACAGAACAAGGGAGTACCTTGCTCTGATACCAATTGAAAGTGCTAGTGATCGACTAGAGGGGGGTGAATAGGTGATTTTTATGAAAGTCTTCAATTCATGGAAGTTTCGAAGACAAATGATAGAAATAAACCTATTACCATGCAGCGGGAGGTAGACTACACTCAGCAAGCCATAGTCAAGTATTCAATGAAATGAAAGAACAAAGATTGATAGCAGCTAGGCATTATAGATCAGGACGGAAGATAGTATGAAGCCAATCAGAACAAGAAGTCACACAGTGAAGACAAATAGATAATGCAAACAGGCAATGACTTCACGAGGACCAATCTGCAAATAAAGAGATGGGAAGGATAGAACCAGTGGCTCATTGAAGACAATGATTTGCTGGACCAGTTCCAGTTGCTATGACAACTGTACGTCTGGTTAGGGAGGCTGAGATTCAACTCAGAAGACCGCATCTTCACCTTATTCCCCTTGAGCTAAGGACACCCAGTCCTCGCCCAATCACTCTGGTAAGTCTTCAAGGTAGACTTCCAAACCTTCACAGACTTCGTTCATCGGCGATCCACAATGACTCTTGGATGCTCAGAACGCGACGCCTAACTGGCTGGAGGATTCACAGTCCTCAAGTGTAATAAGTCTTCAGATCACACAGATAGGAAGACTTCAGTGATGCCTAACACTCTTTGGCTCTGGGTTTTTAGGGCTTTGTCCTCGCAAGGAATTCTCTCTCAAAGGCTTCGAGCTGGGTTGCTCTCAAACGACAAAAGTCGTACACTAACTCTGAGCAGCCAATCAATTTATGGTGTAGGGGGTGGGTTATTTATAGCCACTAGGCAACCCGACCTGATTTGTCCGAAATGACCCTGGGTCACTAAGGAACTTACACATGTTCCAACGGTCAGATTTCAAACATACACGGCAACTTTACTTGAGCTACAAGCAAAGCTGACTTATCCAGCTCTGGATAAGATTTTCTCTCATTGTCTTCGCTCGAAGACATAGGATTTTGGTTAAGCATCACTTCAGTCATTTTGACTGGTTCACTTGGACCCCACTTAATAGTACGGTGGTTCCTATGGCTCAACAAAGAAGAAAACGAAACAATGAAATAACTAAATCTTCGCGCTCCATAGTCTTCACAAAATGTCTTCTCTTGTCATAGTCTTCAATGTGAAGACCTTCACATACCACCTTTGTCTTCAATGTCTTCATACATTTTAGGGGTCATCTCTGGTAGGTAAACCGAATCAATGAGGGACTTCTACCTGTGTTATCCTGCAATTCTCACAAACACATTAGTCCCTCGACCAGGTTTGTCGTCAATACAACAAAACCAACTAGGGGTGGCTAGATGCACTTACAGTGCCCGCGGTTATGTGGCAGATGGGAATTTTTAAAACCCGGTTGTAGTGGACTTGAACTAAACTCAATTTAAAATACACCAACCGTGTGCGTAACCATGACCGTCTCTTTTCGAGTGAGTTCAAGAAGAGAATACGGTGGGGTTATGTTTGAACTTAAGTAGTTCAGGATCACTTCTTGATCATTACTAGTTTGCGACCGTTTGCGTAGTTTCTCATCTTATTCTTGTACTCGTAAGTTAGCCACCATACAATGCTTAGTCGCTTGCCGCAACCTCACCACCTATCCATTCCATACCCATTAAGCTTTGATAGTCTTGATACCCATGGTAATGGTATTGCTGAGTCCTCGTGGCTCACAGATTACTACAACAACAGTTGCAGGTACAGGTAATGCGATGATCATGGTGTGAGAGCGATGTTTACTTGTTTTGGAGTTCTTATTCTTCGTTGATCTTGGGATAGGTTCCTGGTCGGCAACCTGGGCTAGCAGGGTGGATGTCGTTTGAGTTTCTGTTTGTGTTTCATCCGTAGTCAGATGTTGTCCTCATGTATGGTGTATTGATGTATTCTTGTGGCATTTGTATGCCTTGTATGTAACCCCAGCTATTATGTAATGGTACGATGTAATGATATCCACCTTGCAAAAGTGTTTCAATATGCGGCTCTATCCTTGATGGGACCTTCGAGTTCCTCTCGGATGGGATCGCATATTGGGCGTGACACTCACTCACATTGATATCTATTAATGGGCATCTCCATAGCCCGTTGATACACCTAGTTGATGTGAGACTATCTCCTTCTTTTTGGTCTTCTCCACAACCACCGTCTATTCCACCTATAGTGCTATGTCCATGGCTCACGCTCATGTATTGCATGAAAGTTGAAAAAGTTTGAGAACATCAAAAGAATGAAACAATTGCTTGGCTTATCATCGGGGTTGTGCATGATTTGAATATTTTGTGTGATGAAGATGGAGCATAGCCAGACTATATGATTTTGTAGGGATAAGCTTTCTTTGGCAATGTTATTTTGAGAAGACATAATTATTTTGTTAGTATGCTTGAAGTATTATTGTTTTTATGTCAATATTAAAATTTTGTTTTGAATCATAATGATCTAAACATTCATGCCACAAATAAAGAGAATTACATGGATAAATATGTTAGGTAGCATTCCACATCAAAAATTCTGTTTTTTTATCATTTACCTACTCGAGGACGAGTAGGAATTAAGCTTGGGGATGCCTGATACGTCTCCAAAGTATCTATAATTTTTGATTGTTCCATGCTATTATATTATCTGTTTTGGATGTTTTATATGCATTAATATGCTATTTTGTATGATTTTTGGGACTAACCTATTAACCTAGAGCCCAGTGCCAGTTTCTGTTTTTTCTTGTTTTAGAGTTTCGCAGAAAAGGAATACCAAAGGGAGTCCAAACGGAATAAAACTTTTGCGATGATTTTTCTTGGACCAGAAGACACCCAAGAGACTTGGAGTGCAAGTCAGAAGAGCCACGAGGCGTCCACAAGGGTGCAGGGCGCGCCCAGGGGGTAGGGCGCGCCACCGACCTTGTGGGCTCCTCGGTGACCCCCTAACCTAGATCTTCCTCCTATATATTCTCAAATACCCTAAAAACTTCCAGGGGAGCCAAGAAACCACTTTTCCACCACCGCAACATTCTGTACCCATGAGATCCATCTAGGGCCTTTTCTGGCATCCTGTCAGAAGGGGATTAGATCACGGAGCGCTTCTACATGAACACCATTGCCTCTCTGATGAAGCATGAGTAGCCTACCATAGACCAATGGGTCCATATCAAGTAGCTACATGGCTTGTTCTCTCTCTTTGATTCTCAATACAAAGTTCTCCTCGATGTTCTTGGAGATCTATTCAATGCAATACTCTTTTGTGGTGTGTTTGCCGAGAACCGATGAATTGTGGATTTATGATCAACTTATCTATGAATATTATTTGAATCTCCTCTAAATTCTTATATGCATGATTTGATATCTTTGCAAGTCTCTTCGAACTATCGATTTGGTTTGGCCAGGTAGATTGGTTTTTCTTGCAATGGGATAAGTGCTTAGCTTTGGGTTCAATCTTGCGGTGCTTGATCCTAGTGACAGAAGGGGAACTGACACGTACTGTATTGTTGCCATCAAGGATAAAAAGATGGGGTTTTCATCATATTGCTTGAGTTAATTCTCCTACATCATGTTTTCTTGCTTAAAGCATTACTCCGTTCTTTATGAACTTAATACTCTAGATGCATGCTGGATAGCGGTCGATGTGTGGAGTAATAGTAGTAGATGCAGAATCATTTCGGTCTAGTTGACATGATCATTGCCTTAGATATCGTCATAACTTTGCGCTTTTCTATCAGTTGCTCGGCAGTAATTTGTTCACCCACCGTACTAATTTCTATCTTGAGAGAAGCCTCTAGTGAAACCTATGGCCTCCGGGTCTATTTTCCATCACATAAGTTTCCGATCTACAATCTTAGTTTCCCATTTACTTCCTTTGCAATCTTTTACTTTCTGTTCCATAAACCAAAAATATTACTTTACCGTTTATCCATCTATATCAGATCTCACTTTGCAAATAACCGTGAAGGGATTGACAACCCCTTTATCGCGTTGGGTGCAAGTTGGTGTTTGTTTGTGCAGGTATTCGGTGGCTTGTTGCGTTGTCTCCTACTGGATTGATACCTTGGTTCTCAAAAGCTAAGGGAAATACTTACTCTACTTTGATGCATCACCCTTTCCTCTTCAAGGCAAAACCAATGCAAGCTTAAGAGGTGCAAACCACATGGTGGGCCCATAACCCACAGTTCCACAGGATCGAAAGCTGACTCTCCTGTACACCCCTGTTTGCCAAAGTTATTCCTCATGTTTGACACCTTTTGTAATATGCGGGTCACCTTCCTAGAGATGATATATTCTGGTATCAGACATGATACTTATTGTCGCTGCTCTGAACCCCTTTCCGTGCCCTGTTACATGCGTCGAACGATTGCCTATGCGCTTGAAACTTCTAGTTTGCACCTTCTTACTTGCTCTCGATAATTTCATAAGTTTCAATTCGAGAGTGACTTTCCACCACCTTCCCTGATTTTATCTACCAGATAAGCAACATTGTAGAGGTCCGTCCTTTTGATGCTACCCCTTATCCTTGTAGTAAGTACGATGAAGATCACGAAGAAAGGATGCCTACTTCATCTTGATGACCTAAAGAAGAGAAATAAAGACATCAACGAAAAGGATCAACTACTTCAGGAAGAGCAACCAAGACCAAGAAGATCCGGTAGAATTTCATAACCGATTATTTCCCCTTGACTCCACCTCTAAAATCTTGGGACGAGATTCCTTGTAGTGGAGGAGATTTGTAATGCCCAGATAATTACGCCACAGTAATCACATACTAATGATGCCATGTCACCACTATCACTGTTGTTAATCTCACGTTAGTCCAAAACCGATTCGAAATTCAAATTTAAAATGAAGTCAAGTGGTAAAAGTTTTCAACATTAAAACTAAAATGTTCAAAATGGGACAAATAAATCCTATGTAATAATGGTGGAGAAACCACATTTTTATAAAATGTTTAAATACTCTAATGTAAATTAAAAAAGTAGAAAAAACAATTAATTAAATGCCTTTTGATTAATAAAATATTAAACTATTTTATTCAGTTGCCCAAATTTATGTGGCAGTAGTACATTTATCTAGACTAAATTAGGAACTAGTTATGTATTTCATTTAAACTAAAATAAAGTGAAAATATAATAAAAATATAAAAGAATAGAAAAAGAAAAGGAAGAAAAGTCCCCCCTGGCCAACTGGGCCAAACGGCCCAGCCGGCCAGCCCACTAGTCCAGCCCCCCCCTCACTCCCTTAACCCCCACGCTACCGAAACCCTAGACCGTAATCATTCTCGTCTTCCCACCACGCCCCGAGAGGATCTAGATCGGGGGAAACTGACGCCCCTGACCCCCCTCCCCGCCGCCGTCGCGCGCCATCTCCCCACTACCCTCGTCGCCGGCGGCCCGAACACTGCCCCGATCCCGTGGACCCGACCCCGAGCCGCCATGATGCCGTCAGACTCTGCCGGATCACCTCCTAGGCCTCCCCTTTGACGGATGATAATCCCCAAGTGCAAGGAATCATCGTAGTAATTTCCAAAGGTGCAAGTGATAAGTATGGAGTGTCAAACCCACAGGGATCTAAAGGTAAGATCAATATCCTCTTGAGTCCTATCTACCACAGATACGACTCTATGTACACCGAACGGTTGCTTCCATCTAGAAATGAGAAATAAAACTACATTCTGGGAATGACGAGGATAACTTTGCATGATATCGGAGAACTAAAATATAAAAATAGGTGTTGTTAACATAAAGCTAGAATATATTACTATATATTATAAATAGCGAGTGTGGAATAATGATGGATCGTGTGCGGAATTATCCTAGGCAATTGTTAACAAGATCAGTAGTCATTATTGTAATTTTATATGAGGGAGAGGCATAAGATAACATACTTCCTCTAGTTGGATCATATGCACCTATGATTGGAACTCTAGCAAGCATCCACAACTACTAAATACCATTAAGGTAAAACCCAACCATATCATTAAAGTATCAAGTCCCCTTTATCCCATACGCAACAACCCCCGTTCTCGGGTTTAAGCTTCTGTCACTCTAGCAGCCCACTATAAGCGAATCATGAACGTATTGCAACACCCTATAGCGGGGAACCTTCACATGTGCGCAGCACGGAAGGCACCATAGGACAACACCAAAACAAAACATACAACTCAAACCAATCTAGATCATCAATCAACCCAAAAGACAAAATAAATCTACTCAAAACATCATAGGATGGCAACACATCATTGGATCATAAATATGTGGCATAAAGCACCATGTTCAAGTAGGGTATTACAGCGGGGTGCGAGAGAGTGGACCGCCGAAAAGAGATGACGAAGGTGGTGAAGATGGTGATGTTGATGAAGGCGATCACCGCGGCGATGGTTCCCCCGGTGGCACTCCGGCGCCACCGAGAGAGAGGGGGAGAGAGTCTCCCCCTTTTGATTCCTCCTCCATGGCCTCCCCCTAGATGGGGAGAGGTTCTCCCTCTAGTCCTTGGCCTCCATGGTGATGATGGCCCCCTCCGGCTTCCTCTTCCATGGCCTCCGGTGATGATGCCCCCCTCCAGCAGGGTGTCGTAGAGGGCCTTGATTGATTTTTTGTGGCTATGGAGGCTTGCGGAGGTGAAACTTGCGATATAGGTTTCTTTCTAGGGGTTTTGGTATTTATAGGAATTTTTTATGTTGGTCTCACATCAAGGTGGTCCACGAGGCAGCGGCAAGACAGGAGCACCCTCCCAGGGGGGTGGGGCGTGCCCCTACCTTGCCATCGCCTCGAGACTCTTCTGGCCCAACTCCAATGCCTCGAGGGTCACTTTGGTCCATAAAAATCACCTTTAATTTTCAGCCCATTACGAGAACTTTTATTTATGCACAAGAAACGACACCACAGTAGTTCTGGAGAAAACAACGTCGGTACGGGTTAGTTCTAATCAAATCATTCCAAAACCATATAAAATTGTTGTAAACATAGCATGAATACTTCATAAATTATAGATATGTTGGAGACATATCAGCATCCCCAAGCTTAATTCCTACTCGTCCTAGAGTAGGTAGATGATAAAACAAATAATTTATGAAGTGTGAATGCTAGCATACTGCATAAGTTTGATCTGCGATAATTCCAATCACCTTTTCTAGCATCATTACATTTCATAAACAGTAGTTCATCTCATAAAACTTCTCATGATCAAGTAACAAGCTATTCACATGTTAAAGTATAGACCATAAAGTTTCTTGAAAACTAGCAAACTGTGTTCTGAGTCAACAAACAATTGCAATTCATCTTATTTTCAGGAAGGGTCTATATAAGTGCTTTGATTTAGAAAATTCCACGTACTCAACTATCATATAGTCTTCCATGATTGCTAACACTCAAATCATATTTTTAGAACAAATAGCATCCGTCGAACACAGAGAAGGATAGGGGCTTAATGTTTCGCCTCCCAACTTATATGTCATATAGATAATTGTCAACAATAATAATTCATGATCAAATATATTTGAATGGCCATATATGCTTGGATCTTTCCCCACCACATGATGCTTGCCAACTAAACAATAATTCAGGTTGAAATAAGAAGGAATACTACTGACTCTTGCATAAAAGTAAATACATGAAAGTAAAAGATAGGCCCTTCGTAGAGGGAAGCAGAGGTTATCACGCGCTTTTTAATCCTAGATGTGCAAACCCTTAATGCAAAGGAACGTCACGTTGTATTTCCCTTTGTGATAGCAACCTTTATTATGTAGTTCATCGCTTTTATTTCTTTACCATCACAAGTTCGTACAACGCTTATTTTCCCTTACAATAAAAGATCATACATATTTAGGAGCAATTTTATTGCTTTTTGCACTAATGACAACTTACCTGAAGGATCTTATTCAATCCATAGGTAGATATGGTGGACACTCATGGCATGAAATGGGGTTTAAGGGTTTTGGATGCATAAGTAGTATCGCTACTTAGTACAAAATTTTGGCTAGCAAAATATCCTAAGCAAGCACCACATGTTAGAGGATCCATAACAATATAACTTCTATGCAAATATACCCAAACATAACTCATTTTGTTGTCTTCCTTGTCCAACTTCAACTAATTTGCTCAAGTTTGAAAATAATTAATGGGGATCACAATCATAGAAGATGTCCAAGATAGTATATTTATATGTGAAATCTCTCTTCCTTCAATATTATTTCATGAATTGTTCCAGTGACCAATGTTGTGTTTGCTAACTTTAAATAAATTTTACCACATATACTTCATATATGTGAATTCATTACTCCCCATGGAACAAGCATATGAATCGTATATAATTTCACATTATCATATTCAATTCATTCAACCATTTACTCATACGATATAAGTGAAGCACGAGAGTAAATGACAAAACTACTCCACAAAGATATAAGTGAAGATCAATGAGTAGCCAAATAGTTAAATAGCCATGGGATGCCTCTCTCTCATTCAAGATTTCAGATCCAATGATTTTATTCAAATAGCAAGCAAAATGAAAATACAATCCAAGGAAAACACATATCATGTGACGAATAAAAATATAGCCCCGAGTAAGGTATACCGATAGTTTTGAAGAAAGAAAGGGAGGATGCCTTCTTGGGCATCCCCAAGCTTAGGCGCTTGAGTCCTCCCTGAATATTACCTTGGGATGCCTTGGGCACCCCCAAGCTTAGGGTCTTTCCACTCCTTATGCTCCTCATATCGACATCTTACTCAAAACTTGAAAACTTCAATCACACAAAACTTAACGGAACTTCATGAGATGGGTTAGTATGATAAAGAGTAAATCATTCACTTTGGTACTGTCAAGATAAGGTTCATAATTGTTCTCACACAATGCCTACTTTACCATATCATTTCTAAAATTTATATTGAGCAATATAAGCCATAGAAACTAGAAAACAAGCAAACTATGTATTGAAAACAGAATCTGTCAGAAACAGAACAGTCTATAATGATCTGAACAACAACCATACTTCTGCTACTTCAAAAATTCTGAAAATTAGGACAACATAGGCAATTTGTATATAAATCTTATGTAAAAAATTCAGATCAAAAGCACACTTCTGTGATTTTCTAAAATTCTAGCAATGAGCACAAAAGTTTTTGTTTTTCAGCAAGATCAAATCAACTACTACCATAGATCATCCCAAAGGTCTTACTTGGAACTTCATTGAAACAAAAGCTATAAAATATGATTACTACAGTAGCATAATCATGAGAACACACAAAAACAGCAGGGATAAATATTGGGTTGTCTACTAACAAGCGCTTTTCTTTAATGCCTTTTTGTTAGGCATGATATTTTAGTGATACTCTTCCAAGCCCAACTTTGATGATAATTTTATTCATACTCCAGAAGATATAAGTGAAGTTCATGGAGAATTCTACAATTAATATATATTTACCAACATGCAAGCTCAAAATATATAAGTGAATCACATGAAGCATTCTATAAAGCCATACTCAAAAGATTTAAGTGAAGCACAAAGAGCATTTTATAAAGCCATATTCAAAAGATTTAAATGAAGCACATGAATCATTCTATAAATCAATGAAGGGCTATATCATACTAGCATGGTTCATAAAGGAAAAGAAAAGGAAAATAAACACGAAATACGCATATCATGTGAACAAAACAAAAACCGAGGTATACCGATAATTGTTGAAGAAGAAAGATGGGATGCCAACCGGGGCATCCCCAAGCTTAGATGCTTGAGTATCCTTGAAATATTCACTTGGGGTGCCTTGGGAATCCCCAATCTTGAACTCTTGCCTGTCCTTATTCTTCTCATATCGATAACTCCTCGATCTTCAAACACTTCATGCACACAAAACTTAAGAAAAAACCTTGTGAGATCTGTTAGTATAATAAAGTAAATCACTACCTTTAGGTACTATTGTGAACTCATTCCATTTTCATATTAGCATTATATCTACTATATTCCAACTTCACCATGGTTCATACCCCGCAATACAACCCATAGATTTATCAAAATAAGTGAACAACACATAGAAAACAGAATCTGTAAAAAACTGGACAATCTGTAGCAATCTAGAAACTTCGTATACCTCAGTAACTCCAAAAATTCTAAAAATTTAGGACATAATAATAAACATGCATAGCAGTACTATGTAAAAATTTCGAGATTTTATCACGCTCCAGGAAAAATTGTAAATTCAATTACTACAGCAAAAGTTTCTGGGTTTTTTGTTGCACACACCAAACAAGCAATTTAAACATTTTAAAGCCAAACCTTGGCACATTATTTTTATAATACAATGGATATATATAAGGGGATAATTATTATTGAGAAACTTCCATCAAAAATTCTACATTGTTTCCATGAGCATGAACACAAGTGTTCAAGGTCGACCCTCACTTCTCCAATGCATAACCTTCCAATCACTTCTCTTTTTGAAAAAGTTTTTAGCCATAAGAGGCAAGTAATTTTTTTGTAGTTTGCATTCTTTTCAAAAAATGTTTGTTTTACCCACACCTAGAGAAAACAAAAGGGAAAACAAAATATACTTAGTGAAGAAAACAAACAAGCACACACGAGAATATCAACCCCACGCTATTGCTCCCCAGCAATGGCACCAGAAAAGAGCTTGATAATCCCCAAGTGCAAGGAATCATCGTAGCAATTTACAAAGGTGGAAGTGATAAGTATGGAGTGTCGAACCCACAAGGAGCTAAAGGTAAGATCAATATTATCTCAAGTCCTATCTGCCACTAATACGACTCTATGTACACCGAACGTTTGCTTCCATCTAGAAACGAGAAATAAAACTACGTTGTGAGTATGAAGAGGATAACTTTGCTTGATATCGAAGAACTAAAATATAAAAATAAGTGATGTTAACACAAAGTCAGAATATATTACTATATATTATAAATAGCGTGTGTGCAATAATGATGGATCAGTGTGCGGAATTATCCTAGGCAATTGTTAACAAGATCGGTAGTCATTATTACAATTTTATATGAGGGAGAGGCATAAGCTAACATAATTTCTCTACTTGGATCAAATGACCTTATGATTGGAACTCTAGCAAGCATCTGCAACTACTAAAGATCATTAAGGTAAAACCCAACCATATCATTAAAGTATCAAGTCCCCTTTATCCCACATGCAACAACCCCCTTACTCGGGGTTAAGCTTTTGTCACTCTAGCAACCCACTATAAGCGAATCATGAAAGTATTGCAACACCCTACAGTGGGGATCCTTCATGTATGCGCGGCACAGAAGGCACCATAGGACAGCACCAAAAAAAACATACAACTCAAACCAATCTAGATCATTAATCAACCCAAAAGACAAAAAAAATCTACTCAAAACATCATAGGATGGCAACACATCATTGGATCATAATATGTGGCATAGAGCACAATGTTCAAGTAGGGTATTAAAGCGGGGTGCGGGAGAGTGGACTGCCGAAAAGAGATGAGGAAGGTGGTGAAGATGGTGATGTTGATGAAGACGATCACCGCAGCGATGGTTCCCCCGGTGGCACTCCGGCGCCACCGAGAGAGAGGGGGGGAGAGTCTTCCCCTTGTGCTTCCGACTCCATGGACTCCCCCCTAGATGGGGAGAGGTTCTCCCTCTAGTCCATGGCCTCCATGGACATGATGGCCCCCTCTGGCTTCCTCTTCCATGGCCTCCAGTGATGATGGCCCCCTCCGGCAGGGTGCGAGAGAGGGCCTAGATTGATTTTTCGTGGCTACATAGGCTTGCGGCGATGGAACTTCCGATCTAGGTTTCTTTCTGGGGGTTTTGGTATTTATAGGAATGACACCACGGTAGTTGTACTCAAAACAGCGTCAGTCCAGGTTAGTTCTAATAAAATCATACCAAAACCATATAAAATTGTTGTAAACATGGCATGAATACTTCATAAATAATAGATACATTGGAGACGTATCACCGGACCACCCCGTCGTCGCTACTCGTCGCCTGGAGCTCCTCCGCCTTGTCGCGCCGACCTCGACTCCTCTCAGAGCCCGCTGCCAGTCCCCTATGGCCCCGCCGTGAGCACCGCGTCTCCCCTCTCTCCCCGACCTCGCACTCTCTATCCGCTCCTCGCCGTGATCCCCCATGCTGCTTCATAGTGTGTGTGACGCGCCCGACTGCCTCTCTGCTGCGCCGGCACCCGCGCCGCACTCCCGCACCAGCGCGCCACCGCTCCAACCCACAGCGGCCCACACCGCTCCCTCTCGGCCTACCTTGCCCCGCTACGCCGTCTGTCGTCCTGCTCGAGCCTGCTTTTCCATGGACTCACCCCCGAAGCATCATCGCTCGCTGCGCCCTTGGCCGTTTCCCTCTTGTGCCCCCTGCTTCCATGACTGTGCACCGCATAGATGCTCGCCTCGCCATCTGCCGATGCCGCTGCTGCCCCACGACCTCGCGTCACCGCGACCCCCTTCGCCCGCGTGCCGCCTCTGCCACCATGCCCCACGCGCCGCCGCTCCTCTGCGCCAAGACGCCTACCCGCCGTTGCCTTGCTCGACGTGCGCTGTCGCCAGCCGCCGCAGCTGTCGCCTGGGTTCGCCCATTAACGGGCTCCCGCCCGTCGCCCATTCGGGTTGTGCACGTCGCCCATGCCAGCTATGGCCCCAGGGGCCTATGACGAGTGGGCCCCTGCCCCAGAACGTTTTTTTAAGAATGATAAAAAGTGTTAAAATAAATAAATAATAAACTAATTAAGTTAATTAATTCTATTTAACTAAGCTAATTGAATTTAGCTAACCTAATCATTAGTTAAGCTAATTAACTCTGTTTAGTTAAAACTATGGCTATGACGGACGGCTCCCACCTACCAGGGTTGACCTAGTCAACCTATGGACCTGCTGACATCATGGTGATGTCATGCTGACTAAATAATTTCATTTTCTAATTAATTTAAATCGGTTAAATCCAAAATTGATTTAAAACTTTGAAAAGTAATATAAAATAAACTGTATCTTGGATGAAAATACTTTGTACATGAAAGTTGCTCAGAACGATGAGACGAATTCGAATACGAAATCTGTTTGGCAGCTACGCGTCCCTAGCATAGTGAACATGCAACTGACCCTCCACCCCTCTCCGTTTCATTTCCCCGAAAACGTCAAACACCGGGAATACTTTCCCGGATGTTTGCCCCCCTTCGCCAGTAGCTCCTAATACTGCGTTAGCTCACCCTAGCACCACTAAATGTCATGTCATGCATCTTAATGCATCTATTTGCATTGTATTCATTGTTTCTTCCCCCTCTTCCCTCCGGTAGAAAACGAGATTGACGCCGTTGATGCCCCAATCGACTACGGTGTTGACGACCCGTCCTTCTCTGCCAAGCTTCCAGGCAAGCAAACCCCCTCGATCAACCAGATATCGCCCACTCTCTTCTCTATTATTCTTGCATTATGTTTGCTACTATTGTTTATTTAATAGCTCCTATTCTGTTGCATAGCATGTCATTGTTGCCACTGTTGTTACCTTTACCTGCAATCCTAAATGCTTAGTATAGGATGGTAGTATTCCATCAGTGGCCCTACATTCTTGTCTGTCTGCCATGCTATACTATTGGGCCGTGATCACTTTGCGAGTTGATCACGGTTATATACTATATACTATTACATACTTATGTTACTGTTTAGATATGGGGGCTGAAGGGGCAGGTGGTTCCACCCAGGTAGTGGTGGGCCTGGGTTCCCGACGGCCCCCGAGTGTTACTTTGTGGTGGAGCGATAGGGAAGGTTGAGCGACCTAGAAGACAGGTGGGCATGTTCCCTGATCGGCGTCTGCGGTTACTTCAAATAACACGCTTAACGAGATTGGGTATTTGATCTGAGTTGGTATTGACCTATATGCACTAACCACCACGTGGGAACAGTTATGGGCACTCGACGTCATAGTACCAGCCGAAGCCTCCTAGACGTCAACGGTTGAGCGGCACGCGCTAGATTGGACTGGAATGCTTGCTCTTGTATTAGGGAGACTGGGTCTGCTTCCGGCCGCCCTCGCAACATGCATGAGTGCAAAGGGCGATGGGCCCAAGACCCCTGTGTGCTTAGGATTTAGACCGGCGTGCTGACCTCTCTATTAGGCCTAGGTAGGGCTGCGACGTGTTGATCTTCCGAGGCTGGGCATGACCCAGGAAAGTGTGTTCGGCCAGAGTATTAAGCGTGTTGGGTAATGTGGTGCACCCCTGCAGGGAAGATTGATCTATTCGAATAGTCGCGTCCATGGTAGCATGATGGCCTGGAGTTGTATTCCAACCTCATGGCATCTAGAACCGGATACTAAATAAAACACACACCGAGGAGAGGACATGAGGCGTCGCAGTGGCCAGGCGACGCAGACAGGCAGCCTGGTGGCGGGGCGCCCGTGTGCACGCCGTGCGCTGTCCCTCCTTTGTGCACTAGCAGAGGTAGGAGGTGACTAGCACCAGGCCAGGTGGGCCGGCCCGGTGCAGGTGTGTGGCCTCTGGCCTTTCTCTCTCTCTCTTTTTCTGTTTTCTATTTTTATATTTTTCTGCTGTTTGTTTTGATTTAGTAGAAATACTAAACAAGTTTATTAAATGCTGAAAATATTCATGGGCACTTCTGAATTTAATTCCAACAACCCAAAAATACTTTCAAGATTATTTGGACATTTAAAAATATTTATAGGATTTTCAATGTCCAAATTCAAATACTTATGAATTAATTCAAGAATCCAGAGTGTCCTAGAAAAGTGTGCACCATTTTTGGCAGAGGTTCTGGACCAATTCAAAAATGATGAACATTTATGAAGGGCATTTCAGGTTCATTGAAAAATATTTTAGTAAACCCTAGTTGGTTTAAGTGGTGCCGGGGGTTTCTGCCAGCCCCATTTCAACTTTTTGAGTAAAGTAGACATGATGCAAACCCTATAATGCATCCACTGACTAGGGTTGTGACACCACGATCTTGTCGTCGCCCCCGGCCTCCCGGACACCCTCCTCGTACGCCAGCAGAAAGGCCGCCGGATCCGCCGCACCATCGTAATGGGGCGGCATCTCTGGCTTGAACTTGTGCGGCCGCTGCACTCGTCGCAAGGCAGGGGTGAAGGCCCGGAGCCCCCCAGCGCCGTGAAGGGCGCCTGCCAATTCAGTCGGGGAAGGGGCGGCGTCCATGAGAGTCGGTCGGAGAGGTGAGGCCGTCGAGGGGTGAAGCTTCGGCGCACCCCTACCCGGCGCGCCAAATGTCGGATTTCGGGTTCTGGCAAAACCCTTGAGGTTCGAACATTGGGGTACGCATGAAGATCTCCCCCCCTCTCTAGCTCGCACACTCAACGATCTCATGACCTAGCTTTATGGACCCAACGAACATGAGACACAAGATTTATACTGGTTCGGGCCACCATTGTGGTGTAATACCCTACTCTAGTTTGGTGTGGTGGATTACCTCTTGGGCAAAGGATGAATAGTTACAAGGGAAGAACAGCCTCCTGAGGAGAGGTGTTCTTGTAGTGGTGGTTACGACCAGCCGCCACACCATCGTGCCCGCTTCGAAGGTGGTAGTGGGTCGTCTCGTCACCGCGCCTCTGTGAAGCGCGAGGAGGGGTCCGGCTGAGCTTAGGATGGCGCCAGGAGCCTGCCCCCATGGACTGCTGTAGGGGCAGGCGCCGCTTTTATTTTGTTCTTCCTTTCCTTCCTGCATCAAAAAGAAACCAGAATGGGCCCCGGAGGGGCGTGTTTCGAACTATGATCTCAATCATTATGCTATGTTTGTTGTTTCTGTGCTGTGTCATTATTTTGTGTAGAGGTAACTTAGCTTGGCACATTTGGGGTAGCCTCCTCTTCCAGAGAGACTTGCTTCCTAGTGCCTGTGAAGGCCTTCCTTGACTTGGCGGGTGCTAGGGAACTGCAAAAAAAACTCGTTAGGAGGCTCGCTAGGAGGCTTATCATTCACCCGAGCCTCGACCCAGCACTTCGTATCGCGATACCCAAGGGGCATGGATTAGGAGAGGTGCGCCAGCTTGTGGGCTCGAACGAGGATGCCTCACGAAAAAATGTCGAAAGGCAGAGAAACGGAGAAAGGGAAAATGCTTGCGAGGTCGCCTCCCTAGCGCCTTCGCGAGGTGTGCGAGAGAGAGAGTGTAGGTTGAACTGGAGTCGAAAACAACGATAAAAGGTGGCAACACCAAATCAGCAAAGAACTGCAGAAGAAAATTTCAATAGAAAGAGGGCGAGCCAACTACAAAAAGCAAATGAAAAGCCTATCCGGCACCTAGTCTAGTCTTGAAGTCTTCTCACCAGCGCGGAGCTAAGTGCTGCCACTTCGACATGGGAGGGAGCCCCCGAGGCCCGAGGGAAGCACTCCTGAGACTCTGGGGCGTGTACAGCCCCTCTCATTATTACGTGAGAGTGTAACGAGCGGCGATCTTCACAGGCGCCGGGCCTTTCTTCATGGGTAGAACTTCCAGAGGTGTTGGATGTTCCAGGCGTTCTGGATGGGTACCCCGTCCTGCGTCTCCAGGCGCGCGGCGCCAGGCCTGGAGACATGGACGACCTTGAACGGGCCCTCCCACATGGGTGAGAGCTTATGCAGCCCTTCCCTGGAGAGCACCCGCCTCAGGACGAGGTCACCCACCTCAAGAGTCATGGAGCAGACGCTGCGATAGTGGTACCGCCGCAGCGCCTGCTGGTATCTTGCCGCCCGTAGTGCAGCTTCACGACGGCATTCCTCCCCTAGCACGAGGTCCATCCCCCGCGTGGCGTCCTGCTGCGTCTCATCAAACGCCAGGACCCGTGTGGAGCGATGCTTGACCTCGTGAGGGAGGGCCGCTCCTGCTCCATAGACGAGGAAGAACGGGGTATCGCCCGTTGGCTTGCTGGCGGTGGTGCGGATTGACCACAACACAGACTGGAGCTCGTCGTGCCAGTCCCTACCGCGGGCTTCGCGTTTGCGCGTTTGGCTTGTCCATTGCTCCAGGGGTACGCCATTGAAGCGTAGCAGATCTACGTTCCAAGGTCAGCACAATATGTTTTGAAGAGATTACTGGTGAACTACGAGCCATTGTTGAGCGCCGTAGGACCTTGCAGGACTTCACCAGCTAGCTACGTCGTTGAGCACCGTAGGCCAGTAGAATCCACTGCGGAATGCCTTGCCGACAAGGGTTCATGACGACGAAAGGTGCCCGCAGTCCCCGCCATGTATGTCGGCTATCAGCACTTTCCCCTATTCCCTGGAGATACAACATAGTGAAACATCATTTGGTCGCTTCCTGTATAACTCACCATCTTGGATGCAGTATGTCGTGGCCTACCGAGCCACATGCTCCGCGTCCTCCTCCTTCTCCGGCAACATCCCTTGCATCAGGTATTCCTTGAATTCCTTGGTCTGGCATCCCTCCTGGGGCTCGAGCCCCAAGAGTAGGCGCACTCCCAAGGTCAGGTCACAGGCTGGGGCTCCTGTTGCAGGACGCTGCGGGAGTTCCTCCCGAGGCTGAGCTATTCTTGAAAGTGGTGGTGTTGCTGATGGCTTCAAGAGCCGCTCCTCAAAGACGCCAGGCTCTTGGGGCTGCCTCTTGGATGCCCTTCTGGTGATGCCGTCAGCTTCCTTGTTGGTGCCACGGGGCACGTGCTACAACTCCAGGCCCGGGAATTGCTTCTCCATCTTACGCACCTCCGCGAGGTATGCTTCCATGTGCTCGTCCTTCGGCTCGTATACCTTGTTTGAGAAGTCGACGAGGAGCTGGGAGTCTCCCCTAATGGTGAGGCGCTTCACCCCCAGAGTTGCCGCAGCTTTCAGTCCATCTATGAGGCCTTCGTATTGTGCGATGTTGTTGGAGACCTTCTCGCCCTGCTGAAAGCAGAGCTGCATAGCGTAGTAGATCTTGTCCTGAGTGGGTGAGATGAGCACCACTCCAGCCCCCACGCCTTGGTGTGCGAAAGCACCATCAAAATAGATGACCCAGCCATCAGGCGCCTCACTTCCCGATGAGAGGGACTAATCTTCGCCTATTTCAAGCGCCGGGGCGTCCGTCCATTCTGCCACGAAATCAGTGGGTGCGGCTCCCTTCATGACCCTGGTAGTGCTGAACTCCAACTGGAGTGCTTGCAACTCGATGTTCCACTCAACGACCCTTCCAGCAGAGATGGGGCTCCTGAGCACTCTCTCCAATGGGTAGGCTGAGATGACCTTGATGGGGTGGCCCTGTAATTAGTGCCGCAACTTACACAAGGCCACCTAGAGCGCGAGTAAGAGCTTCTGAGGCATGCGATATCATGCCCTTGCGTCCCGCAACACTGTGCTGACGAAATACATCGGGTGCTCGACGAGAGCTAGCGCATTGGTGAGGCTCGTGTCTTGCGGAAGTTGGGGCATCTCCTGACATAGTGGAACCCCCGATGCTTGATCACCTGTCGGGACCTCGGCGACATCGTCCTATCGAGCTTGGTCCTCTATTGATGTTGCTACGGCTCTTGCTGCACCTTCCTGGTCTTGCGTCATGTCGGCTGGTGGCATAGCTCAGCACGACGCGCCTTTGGCTTGGTGCTCTTCCCAAACCGCCACCAGAGCCACGTTGGCGGAGTACGGGGTGGCGGCAAGATAAAGCACTAGGGGCTCAAGAGGTTTTGGCGCCACCAACACTGGAGGGCTGGTCAGGTATCTCTTGAGGTCTTGAAAAGCTCGGTAAGCCTCCGGGGTCCACTCGAACAGGCCCTTCTTCTTCATCAGCTTGAAGAAGGGTAGGGCGCACTCTCCCAGCTTGCAGATGAAGTGCCCCAACGCAGTCACCCGACCAGCCAACTTTCACATTTCCTTGAGGGTCTGCGGTGGGCTCATGTCTTCAATGGCCTTGATCATTTCTGGGTTCACCTCGATCCCTCTGTGGGATACGAAGAAACCCAGCAGCTTGCCGGAAGGGACACCAAACACACACTTCTCTTGGTTAAGTCGCAAGTTCACCTGGCTTAGGCTCACGAAAGTCTCCTCCAGATGTTGGATCAAGGTTCTCGCCTCCCGAGACTTCACCACAATGTCATGGACGTATGCCTCCGTGTTTCTCCCGAGCTGCCGCCCTAAGGCGATGTGCATCAACCGCCAAAATGTTGCGCCCGCGTTACGCAGTCCGAAAGGCATGCAAGTGTAGCAGTACACCCCACACGGGGTCAGGAAGGCTGTCTTCTCTACATCTTCTACTGCCATCTTGATCTGGTGATACCCTGAGAACACATCCAAGAAGCACATCAGGTCGCACTCGGTGGTGGAGTCGATGATCTGGTCGATGCGTGGGAGCGGGAACGGATCTTGGGGGCAGGCCTTGTTGAGGTTGGTGAAGACGACGTACATTCGGTCCTTCCCGCCATTCTTTGGCACAACGACGGGGTTCGCCAGCCATTCGGGTTACCGAACCTCACGAATGGCACCCGCCGGCTCTAACTTGCAGGTTTCTAGGACAATGAAGGCCTGCTTCTCCGTGGACTACCGTCTCGCCCGCTGCTTCACAGGGCGTACATTGGGGAACACCCTTAAGTGATGCTAAATCACCTCTCTCGGGAGCCCCACCAGTTGCTCAGGTTCCCATGCGAATATCTCCTTGTTTGCGCTCAAGAACTTCACCAACGCTTCCTCTTGGCTTGGGTCGAGGTCAGCACCTATGGTAAAGGTGGCTCCCGAGGACCCGTCCTCATCGACCGGCACCTGCTTGGTTTCTGCCTTGTCTTGGGTGAACAACTGTTTCTTCTTGGTTGGTGCGTCTCCCTTGGGCCCGGAGGCGCTCGCGCCGGCGGGCTGCGCCGCCGTGGCGGTCTTGAGGGCAAGCTTGAGCGCTGCCAGGGCCTCCTTGGCACCCCCCTTGATGGTGAGGACAACCTTGCTCCCCGGCATCTTCATGAGGTTGTAAGACGGATGGGTTGCTGCCATAAACTGGGCCAGAGCTGGGTACCCGAGGATGGCGTTGTAAGGGAGGCCAATGCGAGCGATGTCGAAGTCGACTAGCTCAGTGCGGTAGTTGTCACGCATGCCGAAGGTGACAGGGAGGCGGATTTGTCCAAGGAAGTGGGCGGTGCCGCCGCCAACCCCTAAGAAGTACTTGATGAGGCGGAGATGCTCGAGCAGTACGTGCAAAAGGCCGAAAGCCTCCACAGAGAGCACGTTGAGGCCGGTGCCGACATCGATGAGGGTCTTGGTGACAACCATGTTGCAGATGGTGGGCGTGCAAAGCATGGGAAGTATGCCCGAGCCAACGTTAGAGGCGGGGTGGTCCCCTGCGTCGAAGATGAGGTTGGCCTCGGGCGTGGCCCAGCCCGGCGGGGCCCCCGAGCGCCTGGAAGCGGTGCCGATCTGGCGACGGAACAACTTGACATGACGATCTGAAGGCGGTGCTTGTGAACCGCCTAGGAGGCCGCGACCGCGTGGTGCACCGGCGCCGCGTAGCACGCAGTGAAGAGGCCGTGCAGCTCCTCCCAACATGCCACCGTGGATTTGGGGAGGTTGAGTAGCCAGGCGCGCGGTGCGCCAGTGAGGGCCATGGGAAGCCAGTTGGCCATGACCTTATCGTCGCCCCGGCCTTGAGGACGTCCTCCTCATACGCTATCAGAAAAGCCGACGGGTCTGCCGCGCTGTCGTAGCGTGGCGGCATCTCCGGCTTGAACTTGGGTGGCCACTGCTCCTACCGTAGGGCGGGGGCCAAGCCTAGGAGCCCCCTGGCCCCGCCGTCGGCACCGGTCGTTGGAGCCGGGAGCGAGACGCCTGCCATGAGGGCGAAGCGAGGTGGCGGCGTAGCATAGATCGACAAAAGGAAAGCTACGACGCACCCCTACCTGGCGCGCCGAATGTCAGATCTTGGGTTCCAGCAAAGCCCTGAAGGTTCGAACACTGGGGTGCGTGCAAAGAGCTCCCCCTACCGATCCATGTCCTAGCCTCGCTATGATCTGAAGGGCTAACTAGACGAACTCGCAACACAAAGGACACAAGATTTATACTGGTTCGAGCCACCATTGTGGTGTAATACCCTACTCCAGTGTGGTGTGGTGGATTGCCTCTTGGGCTGAGATTAACAGTACAAGGGGAAGAACAGCCTCATGAGGAGAGGTGTTTCTTGTGCTTGGTGACCTTGTGGTTGTTCGGATCTCATTTCCCTAGCTATGGTGGTGGCTAGTCCTATTTATAGCAGCCCTGGTCCTCTCCCCAAACATTGAGCGGGAAGGGAGCCAAGAACGGCCAATTTGAAAGGGGACAGCTAGTTCAGCTTATCCGGACAAAAGTAGTCTTCGCCTGCAAAAGTCTCTAGTGGTGACGCCGCCTTAGGCTCCATGGTGACCTCCGTCTTGCCGTCCTGCTGGTCATGGTCTCGTTGCACCGATATGGAAACCGTTACTTGATGCCTCGGTACTCTGTTCCTGCGCTTGCTTCCTTAGCACCAAAGATGAAACAAGGACACTGTGCGCAGTGGCGCCCGCCTGATCTTGATCATCATGGCTCACGTCATTAAAACCTCGCGAGGTTTGCCTTGCCTTGAACTCTCTGCCCCTTGCGAGCCAGCCTAGTGAGCATGCTCTCGAGGAGGTCTTGTGTCTTCTGCCTCGCACGGCTTGGCCCATCGCGAGGGTCTTGGATGCTTGTTGGTGAAGATGGGTCGTTCGGGCCCGCTCGCAGAGCCACGCCGTGGGCCGCAGGAAGGCAAGTCTGGGGACCCCCGTTCCCAGAACACTGACAACTAGACTAAGAGAGAAAAATGAAAATCTTTAAAGAAAGTTTTGCACGGATCTTGATGTAAGATCCGACAGACCTATATAGTATTGACTGCGACTTATAGCAAGCATGATGAATATAAGTATGACGACAGTGGATAATAATTGTCTTACATATTTAGGAACATAACTAGCACAATTTCCCGTGCGTTGCAACGGAAGAATTAAGCCCTCGCATGACAATGCACGGTCAGACGGAGTCTCCTGATTGATGTGGCCATTGCCAAGCTCATGTTGTGGCTGCTATAGCGGCTAGTGCAGCTGGGTATCCTTCATAGTTTTAAATAGCACGCTAAGTCTCTTAGCGATGGACTAATTCTAAACAGTATAGCATGCTATAGCGCCCTATTTAAAATGCCCGTTCATGTGTTTGGTCCAAAATTTCTTAGTGCAAGGCATGTTCTAAACGCAATAGTGTGTAGGCAGATGTTGTGTGGCAGCCGCGCCACCGCGAAAGTCGATGCTAGACAATAGAGTGCGGAATGCTAGCTTTGCTGTATCATGATGCGTCAAACAATTTATTTCTTCTGAGCGTGATCTTGCTGATCGACATGGACGCGCATGAGCTGACAGCATGGGCTTCAGCCCATTAGCTGGTTAGGGTTGCAGCAGCTCCGGCGGCACTATTTCATATCTAGCCGCCGCCACTCCTTGAGTCTTGTCCTCCGTTTATCTTTTTGCATTGTGCTCTTTTTTTGTGACGCTGCAAGCTGAAGAGCTGCTCAGGGAGGTTGGCGTCGGGGACGCATTAGAGCTGAACTGGTTACTGCAAGGGAGTTCATCGTCCAAGAACGGCGTTGCCGTGTCCGGAAGGTAGGGTGGTGGCGAGACATACATTGATCTAGGGTTTCAGGCTGGATGTATGTATGGGTTGTTCGAGTTAAAGTGCACCGATGCATGTATATATGCATGTGTAGGCGGCTCGGCTCAAACCAGCTGTACATAAGGACTTGTAGTTGGGACTGAATTGTGCAACGTATGGTTTTCTGGCTTGATGCATGCATATGTGCATTTTTTTGAAGGGATGCATGCACATTTGGATATGCAGGCTCCCCAAGCCATCAACCAGGCGAAATCTTCTAAGCCCACTAAAATTACAATCTGAAGACCACGTACACACTGTGGTCGCATATAGTTCGGCTTCCGTATGCTTTGACATACCAAAAAAGCCTATATAAAAAGACGGATGAAAATTTGGGCTATATAAAAAATTACTATGGACCAAACCAAACCAAGAATACCTATTTCTTTTAATAGTAGGTATAGATTAAAAAAAGCCACATGCGGTAACGCTCGAAATACACAAGGGCAAAAGAAGAAGGAAGACAATGATCTGGCTCGCTGATCTCTACTTTCTTGATGCGTTGCTGCAGGCCGCGGGAACTAGTATCCACGGCGAGCGGCGACGAGCTCTTTCTTGTCCTCAAGATGCTGCTTGAGAGCATCCACGAATTCCTCCACGACATTCTCATCCATAAGTTTCTCGATGATGATGCTAGTCCTCTTCAACAAGGCAGTGGTCTGCTCCTGCTGCTCCGCACTTCCGATGATGTTCACCCTCAGCAGGTCGCGCTCGGCCCAGAGCTTCGCATTG
This sequence comes from Triticum urartu, assembly GCF_003073215.2. Classification (NCBI taxonomy): domain Eukaryota; kingdom Viridiplantae; phylum Streptophyta; class Magnoliopsida; order Poales; family Poaceae; genus Triticum; species Triticum urartu. The sequence continues at coordinate 409,390,994 of NC_053025.1, forward strand.
CTGTCATTTAGTTGCCGGATGATGTAGGTACACTATTCAAACGAGGCTTTCAGGTCATCCTGCAACCTCGTCCACCTAGAGATCTGATCCATCGGCCTAAGGACGTGGGCACGCATGCGCCTATAAGATTCCTAGCCTGCCCGCGAGACATTTTCCCAGGCCGTCGCTGTCGGTGTCAAAACCGGCAGATCTCGAGTAGGGGGTTCCGAACTGTGAGTCTGAGGTCGATGGTAACAAGAGACGGGGGACACGATGTTTACCCAGGTTCAGGCCCTCTTGATGGAGGTAATACCCTACTTCCTGCTTGATTGATCTTGATGAATATGAGGATTACAAGAGTTGATCTACCACGAGATCGTAATGGCTAAAACCTAGATGTCTAGCATGTATGATTGTGATTGGCTGTACGGACTAAACCCTCCAGTTTATATAGACATCGGAGGGGCCTAGGGTTGTGCAGAGTCGGTTTACAGAGGAAGGAATCTTCATATCTGAATGCCAAGCTTGCCTTCCACGCAAAGGAGAGTCCCATCTAGACACGGGAGGAAGTCTTATGTCTTTTATCTTCATGTCCCACCAGTCCGGCCCACGTCACATAGCCCAGACGCCTGAGGACCCCTTAAACCAGGACTCCCTCAGTAGCCCCTAAACCAGGCTTCAATGACGATGTGTCCGGCGCGTAGATTGTCTTCGGCAATGCAAGGCGGGTTCCTCCTCCGAATACTCCAAAGTAGTCCTCGGACACAGAAAACGTGTCCGGCTCTGCAAAACAAGTACCACACACAACCGTAGAGAGTATAATATTTCACCGGTCCCATCTACTCCCAACTTTTGTAGCGAGACGCCACGTCCCCGCCTGATCATTATTTCGAACCATTTTTAGCCTCCCGCTCCATGTTTCGAGATGCGGTTTTCATTGGCACGTCTTGTCAAAGTAGAGATCATGTCCCCTTATTGTGGATTTTCTCATCAATATGGGTGTGGTAATCCAACCATGTCGTCTGCACGGCCCTTGGGGAATAGGCAAGTTTTAAGGCGAATGGGAGACGCTTAATATTTGCTGCCTTTATAAAGAGATAAGGACTGACCCTTTCACCCACGACTTCTTTCTCTCTGCCCACCCATTCTCGAGCTCCAGCACCCAAGGTTCCATCCTTTACTCCTCAAAAAAGCACTTCGACCATGTCCGGATCTGGAGCACAGGGCTAGTGGATGGCATCCTCCGTCACAGAGAAGGACATCACGAAGCTCCGGGAGGCGGTGTACTTGGCTCAGGAAATCGCTCACCGGCTTTCGGCCAAGGGGCATATCGTCCGCACCCCAGAGCCTCATGAGAGGGTGGTATTCATCCCCCACTTTGTCCGCGGGCTGGGATTTCCTCTCCACCCATTTGTCCGCGGACTCATGTTCTACTACGGGCTAGATTTCCATGATCTGGACCCAAACTCCTTCCTCAACATCTCGGCCTTCATTGTCGTGTGCATGGCCTTCATCCGCATCCCACCCCACTTCCAATTATGTCTGAGGACCTTCAATGTGAAGCCGAAGGTGGTGGGTGGTCAACACGCACAGTGCGGAGGTGCTATGGTGAGCAAGATGTCCAATGTCTCATGGCCCAAAGGCACCTTTGTGGAGCCCGTCAAAGGGTGCCAATAGCAGTGGTTCTACGTCACAGAGACCCGTGACACCACCTGGGTCGCGGATCTGAATTGAAGTTCGGGGCCCCAATGCGGCTTACCTCCTGGCTAGAAAAGGGCCTGGACCGGGCGTCATCGGACGAGGTGTCCGCGCTGCAGACGCGCATCAAGAGCATGGTGGACAAGAACATCAAGCTTGTCAATGTGATCCAGGTGATGCTTTTTCGCCGGATCCTTCCTTGCCAAACCCAGACTTGCAATTTGTGGGAGTTCAATCCGGCCAAGCACCAGACCTTGCAGCAGTTCTTTGGCGCTACACATGAAGGCATCTGGAAGGTGCTTTTTAAGGCCAATGAGACGTGGCTGAAGATGACCGATGACCGTTGGTACAACCTGACCCATCCCACCAGTCCGGTAAGTTTTTCGTGTATCAAGGTGTATCCTTCACCTGTACATTCAAGAAAGATGTCTAAGCTTCCCCATGTGTCTTTCCAGGGCGGGACAAGGAAGGCGGAGCGGATCCAGTGTCCGGCTCCGCTGCTTGAAAACCCAGCAATTCCACTTCTGACGAAGATGCTGGTTCCGGCGCCCTACCAGGTGCCGGAGAAGAAGGCCTAGAAGAAGGGCCAGGATGGAAGAAGCGGCCTTCGCCGTAAAGGCACTTCGGATGTGACATTCGAAGACACCGAAACCCACTCCTCCCCCGCCACCGAGGACGACGACGAGGAGGAGGAAAGCAACTCTCGCCCTGAGGGGGAAGGAAGAAAAGGACAGCCCCCACATATCTGGAGGCAGAGGCGTCAAAGAAGGGGAGGGTCTCCCTTGCGGACAACTCCGCATTGGACACTGATAGCAGCTCCGAGTGGCGCCCCAGGGAGAAGCCCCTTGCTGAATTGTAAGTACTCAAAGGCACTTATATACACATATGTCCCACTTTTATACTTTGTGGTTTTAATATGTCGAATCAAGGAATACTCTCAAGTATTAGCAGCTGAGTTGCCAATTCAACCACACCTGGAAACTTAATATCTGCAGCAAAGTATTTAGTAGCAAAGTAATATGATAGTAGTGGTAATGGTAGCAAAAGGTAAAAGTAGTAAAAGTAATGTTTTTGGTATTTTGTAGTGATGATAGAAATAGCAACCGGAAAGTAAAATAAGCGAAGAACAATATATGGAAAGCTCGTAGGCAATGGATCAGTGATGGAGAATCATGTCGGATGCGGTTCATCATGTAACAGTCATAACCTAGGGTGACACAGAACTAGCTCCAGTTTGTCAATGTAATGTAGACATGTATTCCGAATATAGTCATACGTGCTTATGGAAAAGAACTTGCATGACATCTTTTGTCCTACCCTCCCATGGCAGCGGGGTCCTTACGGAAACTAAGGGATATTAAGGCCTCCTTTTAATAGAGTACCGGAACAAAGCATAACACATAGTGAATACATGAACTCCTCAAACTATCGTCATCACCAGTAAGTATCCCGATTATTGTCACTTCGGGGTTATCGGATCATAACACATAATATGTGACTATAGACTTGAAAGACAGGATCAAGAACACTAATATATTGATGAAAATATAATAGGTTCAGATCTGAAATCCTGACACTCAGGCCCTAGTGACAAGCATTAAGCATAGCAAAGTCATAGCAACATCAATCTCAGAACATAGTGGACACTAGGGATCAAACCCTAACAAAACTAACTCGATTAGATGATAGATCCCATCCAACCCATCACCGTCCAGCAAGCCTATGATGGAATTACTCACGCACGGCGGTGAGCATCATCAAATTGGTGATGGAGGATGGTTGATGATGACGGATTCCCCTCTTCGGAGCCCTGAACGGACTCCAGATCAGCCCTCCCGAGAGGTTTTAGGGCTTGGCGGCTGCTCCGTATCGTAAAACGCGATGATTTCTTCTCTCTGATTTTTTTCTCCCCGAAACTCAATATATGGAGTTGGAGTTGGAGTCGAAGAGGCAACAGGGGGCCCATGAGGTAGGGGGGCGCACCCCCACCCTCGTGGAGAGGTGGTGGGCCCCCTGGCCTTCATCTTTTGCAGGTATTTTTCATATTTTCTCAAAAGTCGCTCCGTGAAGTTTCAGGTCATTCAGAGAACGTTTGTTCCTGCACATAAATAACACCATGGTAATTCTGCTGAAAACAGCGTCAGTCCGGGTTAGTTCCATTCGAATCATGCAAGTTAGAGTACAAAACAAGGGCAAAAGTGTTTGGAAAAGTAGATACGTTGGAGACGTATCAACTCCCCCAAGCTTAAACCTTTGCTTGTCCTCAAGCAATTCAGTTGACAAACTGAAAGTGATAAAGAAAAACTTTTACAAACTCTATTTGCTCTTGTTGTTGTAAATATGTAAAGCCAGCATTCAAGTTTTCAGCAAAGATTGTAACTAACCACATTTGCAGTAACACATAGGTCTCAAGTTTACTTATATCAATTAGCATAATCAACTAGCGAGCCATAATAATAAATCTCGGATGACAACACTTTCTCAAAACAATCATAATATTATATAACAAGGTGGTATCTCGCTAGCCCTCTCTGAGACCGCAAAACATAAATGCAGAGCAGCTTTAAAGACCAAGGACTGACTAGACATTGTAATTCATGGTAAAAGAGATCCAGTCAAGTCATGCTCAATGTAAACTAACAATAATGAATGCAAATGACAGCGGTGCTCTCCAACTGGTGCTTTTTAATAAGAGGATGATGACTCAACATAAAAGTAAATAGATAGGCCCTTCGCAGAGGGAAGCAGGGATTTGTAGAGGTGCCAGAGCTCGGTTTTGAAACAGAGGTGAATAATATTTTGAGTGGTATACTTTCATTGTCAACATAACAACCAAGAGATGGCGATATCTTCCATGCCACACACATTATAGGCGGTTCCCAGATAGAATGGTAAAGTTTATACTCCCCCTGCCACTAACAAGCATCAATCCAGGGCTTGCTCGAAACAATGAGTGCCTCCAACTAACACGAGTCCCAGGGGGAGTTTTGTTTGCAATTATTTTGATTTAGTTTGCATAAAGCATGGGACTGGGCATCCCGGTGACCAGCCATTTATCTCGTGAGTGAGGAGCGGAGTCCACTCCTCTTGAGAATAACCCGCCTAACATGGAAGATACAGAAAGCCCTAGTTGATACATGAGCTATTAGAGCATACAAAACAGGATATTTATTTGAAGGTTTAGAGTTTGGCACATACAAATTTACTTGGAATGGCAGGTAGATACCGTATATAGGTAGGTATAGTGGACTCATGTGGAATAACTTTGGGGTTTTAGGGATTGGATGCACAAGCAGTAGTCCCGCTTAGTACAGGTGAAGGCTAGCAAAATACTGGGAAGCGACCAGCTAGAGAGCGACAATAGTCATGAACATGCATTAAAATTAATCAACACCGAATGCAAGCATGAGTAGGATATAATCCACCATGAACATAAATATCGTGAAGGCTATGTTGATTTTGTTTCAACTACATGTGTGAACATGCGCAATGTCAAGTCACTTAAATCATTCAAAGGAGGATACCACCCTATCATACCACATCATAACTATCTCAATAGCATGTTGGCACGCAAGGTAAACCATTATAACTCATAGCTAATCAAGCATGGCACAAGAAACTATGATCTCTAATTTTCATTGCAAACATGTTTATTCCTAATAGGCTGAATCAGGAACGATGAACTAATCATATTTACAAAAAACAAAAGAGGTCGAGTTCATACCAACTTTTCTGATCTCAGCCAGTCCATCATATATCATCATAATTGCCTTTCACTTGCACGATCGAATGATGTGAATAATAATAATAGTGCATGTGCATTGGACTAAGCTGGAATCTGTAGGCATTCAATAAACAGGAGAAGACAAGGCAATATGGGCTCTTTTGTCAGATAAACAATAATGCATATAAGAGCCACTTCAACAATTTAATTATGGTCTTCTCCTATCGACCCCAAAGAAAAGAAAAGAAATAAAACTATTTACACGGGAAAGCTCCCAACAAGCAAAAGAAGAACAAGAGATATTTTTGGGTTTTCTTTTTAATTACTACTACAAGCAAGGAAAGTAAACTAACTAAAAGCTACAACTAATTTTTTTTGGTTTTTTCTTAAGGTTTATTAAACACACAAGAAGAAAGCATAGAAAAGGGAAATAAACTAGCATGGATGATACAATGAAAAAGTATGAGCACCGACATCTAGCAATGAGTGTGTGGACATAAATGTAATGTCGGTGGGAAATATGTACTCCCCCAAGCTTAGGCTTTTGGCCTAAGTTGGTCTATGGCCACGGCTGGCCTGGCGGATATCCATAATAGTAGCTGGGGTCATACTGCGATGCAGCGGCTATCGCCTGCTGCGCTGTAGCATGGAGACGAGCGGCCTCCTATCTCCTCTCATACTCATCTGCCTCCTCTCTGTTAATAGTATATCTTCCTCTTGCCTGATAATCAAAGAAGGCAGGAGCAGGGAGAGTAATACAGACAACCCGGCGTCTATCAAAGATTAGTCGATACTGGAGAGGTGATTCGTTCCTCACGACAAACTGGTGGTGAACCATACCATTAAAATCTAGATAAGCAGGAGGTAATTCAATATCATCTTCGCGTATGGCTATACCAAGAAAATTATCTATGCGGGTTGCATAAATTCCTCCAAAGAAATCTCCATTAAATCTATTAAGATGCAACCTACGTGCAACAATGGCTCCCAAATTATAGGATTTATCTCCTAACACAGCACTCCTAAGAATATGAGGTCAGGGACACACATGTGACATGCCTCATCTTTACCATTAATGCATCTACCTATGAAGAGAGCAAAGTAAAGTATAGCAGGAAAGTGAATGCTCCCTATGGTAGCTTGTGTAATATCTCTAGATTCTCCCACAGTTATGCTAGCAAGAAAATACCTAAATTCAGATTTGCGAGGATCCCTTATACTACCCCATTGTGGAAGTTTGCAAGCAGTGGTAAAATCCTCTAAGTCCATAGTGTAAGAATTATCATAAAGATCAAACAGGACAGTTGAAGAATTACGTGAAGTTGAAAATTCAAACCTCCTCACAAAGGTATTGGTGAGGTTATGATACTGGCTGCACTTCTCTTCCTCGAAGCTCACGAGATCAGCATTACGCAAATATGCGTTGAATTCTTAATTCCTGCTTGATCCATAAAGTTCTCGGAAGGGCATTCACAAGGATGCACTGGAGCGTCTCTTGGTGGCTCGTCATCAGCATCATGCATTGCAAGCCTGGGTCCTTGCTTCCTTGAAGAACCACCTTGGAACATTTTCCTAAGCATATCTCTTCCTCTGAAAAATTCTGAAATTTTTTAGTAACTCCAAAATAAAAGTAAACCAAACTCAATAATATTGATAGCGACCACTCCTACAATTGCCTATAGCCTACATCATGCATCAAAACTACTTTTGACCATATAAATTTGACATGCAAGCTCAAGAACAGGGTCACCTAAGGAGCAAAAATTTGCAATGAATAAAGCACTAGAACAAAAACTAATTGGACCAATGGAGGAGTCACATACCAAGGAACAATCTCCCCAAGCAGTTTCGTGAGAGGTGCTTTGAGCAAGGAGATCGAAAATGGCAGCAAAACGAGCTTGGACTCGGGTTTGAGTTGGTTATTCATGTTTGGGGGAGGAAGAAGGAGTGTATGGGTGAAAGGATAAGTGGATGAGGGCCACCGTGGGCCCACGAGGCAGGAGGGCACACCCAGGGGGGTAGGGCGCGCCCTCCACCCTCGTGGGTAGGTGGTTGACCCCCCTGCTGTGTTCTGAGTGCCAAATATTCTCAAATATTCTAGAAAAAATCATATTTAAATTTTAGGGCATTTGGAGAACTTTTATTTCCAGGGTATTTTCATATTGCACAGACAATCAGATAACAGACAGAAAAATATTTATTTTTATTTTATTTAATATAAATAACATAAAGTAAAAGTGGGGTACAGAAGGTTGTGCCTTCTAGTTTCATCCATCTTATGATCATCAAAAGGAATCCACTAAGAAGGTTGATCAAGTCTTGTTAACGAACTCATTCCGAATAACATGGAACTGGAGAAATTTTGAATAACACTATGTTACCTCAACGCGGATATGCACATCCCCAATAATAAGAATATCATATTTCTTCTTGTCAGTAGGAAGAGGAAATTTAAAACCTCCAAATATAATGGATGGAATTTTTCCAATAGAATTGTTACTGTGAACTTGTGGTTGTTTCCTCGGAAAGTGTACCGTATGCTCATTACCATTAACATGAAAAGTGACATTGCCTTTAGTGCAATCAATAACAGCCCCTGTAGTATTCAAAAAGGGTCTTCCAAGAACAATAGACATACTATCGTCCTCGGGAATATCAAGAATAACAAAGTCCTTTAAAATAGTAACGTTTGCAACTACAACAGGCACATCCTCACAAATATCGACAGGTATAGCAGTTGATTTATCAGCCATTTGCAAAGATATTTCAGTAGGTGTCAACTTATTCAAATCAAGTCTATGATATAAAGAGAGAGGCACAACACTAACACTAGCTCCAAGATCACATAAAGAAGTTTTAACATAATTTCTTTTAATAGAGCATGGTATAGTGGGTAGTCCTGGATCTCCAAGTTTCTTTTGTATTCCACCCTTAAAGTATAATTAGCAAGCATGGTGGAAATTTCAGCTTCCGGTATCTTTCTTTTATTTGTAATAATATATTTCATGTACTTAGCATAATGATTGGTTTTGAGCATATCAGTTAATCGCATACACAAAAAGATAGGTCTAATCATTTCAGCAAAGCGCTCAAAATCCTCATCATCCTTTTTCTTGGATGGTTTGGGAGGAAAAGGCATGGGTTTCTGAACCCATGGTTCTCTTTCTTTACCATGTTTCCTAGCAACAAAGTCTTTCTTATCATAACGTTGATTCTTTGATTGTGGGCTATCAAGATCAACAACAGGTTCAATTTCTATGTCATTATCATTACTAGGTTGAGCATCATCATGAACATTATTATTAACATCATCACTAGTTTCAGGTTAATTACCAGATTGAGTTTCAGCATCAGAAATAGAAATATCATTTGGATTCTTAGGTGTTTCAGTAATAGGATCACTAGAACCATGCAAAGTCCTATCATTTTTCTTTCTCTTCTTTTTATAAGAATTAGGTACATCTATATTATTTCACTGAGAATCTTGCTCAATTCTCTTAGGATGGCCTTCAGGATACAAAGGTTCCTGAGTCATTCTACCAGTTCTAGTATCCACTCTAAAAGCATTATCATTATCTTTACTATTCAATTCATTGAGCAAATCATTTTGAGCTTTAAGTACTTGTTCTACTTGAGTGGTAACCATAAAAGCATGTTTACTAATAAGTTTATGTTCACCTTCAACGTTATCCATGTAATCACCCAAGTGTTCAAGCATATTTGAATTGTATTTCAATTGTCTACCAAAATAAGCATTAAAGTCTTCTTGCTTAGCCATAAATTTATCAAACTCATCTAAGCATGGGCTAGCAAATATAGTAAATGGGATTTCAGCTTTATCATATCTGTAGAGAGAATTTACCTTTACTACCTGTGTCAGGTTATCAAGACCATGAGTTTCTTAAATAGATAATGGATTAAGATTATATGTTTCTTCAACAGGCGGTAAATTAAGACCACATATTTCTTCAATAGGAGGTAAATTCTTAACATCTTCAGCTTTAATACCTTTTTCTTTCATAGATTTCTTTGCCTCTTGCATATCTTCAGGACTAAGAAATAGAATACCCCTCTTCTTCGGAGTTAGTTTAGGAATAGGCTCAGGAATTGGCTCCGGAGGTGTCCAATTATTTTCATTTGTCAAAATATTATTCAATAGAATTTCAGCTTCATCCGGTGTTCTTTCCCTGAAAACAGAACCAACACAACTATCCAGGTCATCTCTGGAGGCATCTGTTAGTCCATTATAAAAGATATCAAGTATTTCATTTTTCTTAAGAGGATGATAGGCAAAGCATTAAGTAATTTGGAGAAGCCTCCCAAGCTTGTGGGAGACTCTCTTCTTCAATTTGCACAAAATTATATATATATATATATATATATATCCCTTAAAGCAGCTTTTTCTTATGAGCAGGGAAATATTTAGCAGAGAAGTAATAAATCATATCCTGGGGACTACGCACACAACCAGGATCAAGAGAATTAAACCATGTCTTAGCATCAGTGCATCACCCTTTAATGAGAACAGAAATATTTTAAGGACATAAAAGTAGGGAGTTCTCTCATCTTTGGTGAACATGGTGGCTATATAATTCAATTTAGTAAGATGTGCCACAACAGTTTCAGATTCATAACCATGAAAAGGATCAGATTCAACCAAAGTAATTATATCAGGATCAACAGATAATTCATAATCCTTATCAGTAACAAAGATAGGTGAAGTAGCAAAAGCAAGGTCAGGTTTCATTCTAGCATTTAGAGATTGCTCACTCCATTTAGCTAATAACCTTTTGAGTTCATTTCTATTTTTGCAAGCTAAAATAGCTAAAGAAGCTTCTTGATGAAAAACATAACCCTTAGGAATAACAAGTGATTCTTCATCATCACTTTCATCAGTATCATCAGATTCAATATTTTCAATCTAACTAGCTCTAGCAAGTTGTTCATCAAGAAATTTACCAAGTGGCACAGTAGTATCAAACATAGAAGTAGTTTCATCATAAGTATCATGCATAGCAGAAGTGGCATCATCAATAACATGCAACATATCAGAATGAATAGCAAAAGCAGGTGTAGATGTTGCAAGCTTACTCAAAACAGAAGGTGAATCAAGTGCAGAGCTAGATGGCAGTTCCTTACCTTCCCTCGTAGTTGAGGGATAGATCTTTGTTTTTGGATCTCTCAAGTTCTTCATAATGATAATTAGATATATATCCCAAGTGACTCAAAGAATAGAGCTATGCTCCCCGGCAACGGCGCCAGAAAATAGTCTTGATAACCCACAAGTATAGGGGATCACAACAGTTTTCGAGGGTAAAGTATTCAACCCAAATTTATTGATTCGACATAAGGGGAGCCAAAGAATACACTCAAGTATTAGCAGCTGAGTTGTCAATTCAACCACACCTGGAAACTTAATATCAGCACCAAAGTATTTAGTAGCAAAGTAATATGCTAGTAGTGGTAATGGTAGCAAAAGGTAACAGTAGTAAAAGTAAAGCTTTTTGTATTTTGTAGTGATGATAGCAATAGAAACGGGAAAGTAAATAAGCGAAGAACAATATATGGAAAGCTCGTAGGCAATGGATCAGTGATGGAGAATTATGCCGGATGCGGTTCAGCATGTAACAATCATAACCTAGGGTGACACAGAACTAGCTCCAGTCCGTCAATGTAATGTAGGCATGTATTCCGAATATAGTCATACGTGCTTATGGAAAAGAACTTGCATGACATCTTTTGTCCTACCCTCCCGTGGCAGCGGGGTCCTTACGGAAACTAAGGGATATTAAGGCCTCCTTTCAATAGAGTACCGGAACAAAGCATTAAAACATAGTGAATACATGAACTCCTCAAACTATGGTCATCACCGGTAAGTATCCCGATTATTGTCACTTCGAGGATAACGGATCATAACACATAATAGGTTACTATAGACTTGCAAGATAGGATCAAGAACACTCATATATTGATGAAAACATAATAGGTTCAGATCTGAAATCATGGCACTCGGGCCCTAGTGACAAGCATTAAGCATAGCAAAGTCATAGCAACATCCATCTCAGAATATAGTGAACACTAGGGATCAAACCCTAACAAAACTAACTCGATTACATGATAGATCCCATCCAACCCATCACCGTCCAGCAAGCCTACAATGGAATTACTCACGCACGGTGGTGAGCATCATGAAATTGGTGATGGAGGATGGTTGGTGATGACGATGGCGTCGGATTCCCCTCTTCGGATCCCCGAACAGACTCCAGATCAGCCCTCCCGAGAGGTTTTAGGGCTTGGCGGCAGCTCCGTATCGTAAAACGCGATGATTTCTTCTCTCTGATTTTGTTCTCCCCGAAACTCAATATATGGAGTTGGAGTTGGAGTCGGAGAGGCAATAGGGGGCCCATGAGGTAGGGGGCGCCCTAGGGGGCAGGCGCGCCCCCACCCTCGTGGAGAGGTGGTGGGCCCCCTGGCCTTCATCTTTTGCAGGTATTTTTCATATTTTTTGAAAAGTCGCTCTGTGAAGTTTCAGGTCATTTCGAGAACGTTTGTTCCTGCACTTAAATAACACCATGGTAATTCTACTGAAAACAGCGTCAGTCCAGGTTAGTTCCATTCAAATCATGCAAGTTAGAGTCCAAAACAAGGGCAAAGGTGTTTGGAAAAGTAGATACGTTGGAGACGTATCATCCATCGAGAGGTACTAGATACTTTACTGGAAGCGCTGTAAAGTGCTTCCATTGTTGAGGAACACCGTATCCTCATGGGTACGGTGGTTTTGAGGGTTCAGTCCGCTAAGAGCGGACTGACCGAAGCCTGCACCAACCTTCTAACAGGCTTTGAGGTATGCGATGTAATTATGCAAAAAGCATGTCATAGTATAGACAGTAGCCACTGAGACTCTGTCCGGTGCTTGAAAAGAGAAGCTGGACAAAGGATCAAATAATTTTTGCAGGAGACTAACCATACATGTTTATGTGAATAAGCAGGCGTCGATGCTGGCTGTGACCTCCCATTCTGCTAAAGTCTCCAAACTGAAGCAAAGTTTGGAGCGGGCCGAGGAAGAGCTCGGCCATGTGAAAAAACAACTAGAGGACAAGCAAGGTATGCAATGGCCTATTCAGATCTAGAAAGATATGAATTGTTTGTGTTGATCATGTTATCATGATATTTCACAGGAGCTGCGACCGAGGTGGAGACCCTCAAGATTGCGCTAGCCGAGGGCCAGAAGAGAGCGGCAAAGGAACAAGCCGCCCACGAAAAACATGAGGCAAGGGTCGGGGAAGTCCAACAGGAGCACCAGGATGCCGTAAAGAAATGCGAGTCCTTGGAGCACAAGATTGCGGTCCAAGAGTCCGAACTTGCTAAGGCCCACCAAAGTGCACAAGAGGCCCGGGTTGAAGCCCAAGGCGCCCTCCAGGAAATCCAGGAGGCTAGGAAAATCACGGGAGGTAAGGCCTTTATTATGCAGAGCAAATATGTGAAGAAAAGGTACCTCTTACTGACCCGGATTTGGTGTTCTCCAGGAGCATTTGCGGATCTGCCGCATAGTGTTACTGATGCTGCAGAGTTCTTCCGAGCCGAAGAGGGGAGCTCAACGGAGAAGCTATTCTGGTCGCAATACCTTGCGCCAGAGCATCCGGTGCCCTTTAGCGATAAGCTAAAACAGCTGACCGAACTGCATAGGGTGGCCGAATCGGCCATGAAGGATTTGATAATCCGTCCGTGGCCTGCCGAAGCCATACCCAGCAGCTATTTCGGGCTCATGAAGTGGCTAGTCGATGCCTGCCCTCGGCTTGAGGCCATCAAGTGGTCGGTCTGCATCGAAGGTGTGCAGATGGCCTTCGCCCATGTCAAGGTGTAGTTGGCGAAGATGGACGCCGTCAAGCTCGCGACCGAGGGACCGCTCGCGGGAAAGGAGCACTGCACGCCCGAGCGGTATTTTAATGATGTCCTGAAGGGACCCCGCATTGTAGAGGGCTAGTGTCCAAAATATATTATCTTTGAATGAAGACATTCATGTTATCTCTTCTTGTATTATGAAACAAAGCTGATATGTAATATAATGCTTGGTATTTGTTTAAAATTTTGCCTCCTGTGCGGCCGTTTTATTAAATCTGAGAGTTGGCCAGTCATCGGCTTCAGCCCCACATAGGTATTACGGGGGTGTTCGGGTTGGAACCTAAACACTCTTGATCCAAGAGATTGGTCCTTGAAGGAGGTGTTTAGCGCAACGAACCAGGCAATTAGACTATGTGGCTTTATCACCCTCACTTAGCCATAGGATTTTGATAATAGAAATGTAGGTGCAACCCCTAGATGGTATTTGTGAATCCGGACTAGGGTGCTGTAGACACATGATTGGGTGGGGGCCGATCCGTCGCATAATGCAGGAAAAAATCACAAGAGATTTTAACCTCTGAATAGTTGACCAGCTCTTACCGCATCATGATAGTCAGTTTTCGGCTTTCTCTACTGAGGTGTTTACCCGGATGAACCAGAAACCCAATCGCAGTGGTTATCCCTTTACTACCCTAGCCGATAGGACGGAACGTAAGGTAGTAAGCACAGGAGCTGGGAAACCCAACTATTTACCAAAGACATGATTCGGAGCCGATGCATATAATGCTAATTCGGGGTGCTGAACTATAATGTAAAAAGTGTTCGAACTTTGTTGCCGTAGTATGGCGTGCAATGAAGCCCTTGGTGAATTAAAGCGTACCAAAGTGTACAGGTGCAATCGATAAGAAGAGCGAAATAAAATGAAGTAGTAAGCCAGTGGCACATAAGTTGGGCCGCAAACTATTTCCATTATAATTTCATTAATACATCGAAGCGTATTTGTACAAATAGTGCGAAAAGCAACAGGGCTATTTAACATGCCGAGACCAAGGGGGAGCTGCGTGCGGGTCCTGAAGACAGGTAGAGTGATCGTCAAGAAGACCACCTATGGATTCCCCCACCCGTCTATGCTTCTTGCCGCCTTGGTATGTCCATCCTTTGAAAGAATCGATGATCAGGCCGTCGTGAGGGGCTTGTGGAAAAGAAAAGGAAAAAAAGAGAAGGGAAAGTATGTGTGTCGAGGGAAGGTCTAGCCATATTATGGACCATAATCGATTTATGCCTCCGTCTATTCCCATGGTATTTTGAGTGCGTAGTTATGTATGCGCGTTATGTACATCGCCATTTGGTCGGGACTGATATGGAGGCCAAATTGCTAGTCGTACTCCTGACGAGCTGGACTGTCAAGCTGCGGAGTAGTCCGGACTCGTTTGACAGTGTCCTAGAGCTTGGCCGCTGAATTAAAATTCTGCTTGATAAGGCCGCTCTGTACTTCCGCTGCCAGGGCCGCGGTGTGCTCCTCGATACGGAGGGAGCGTTCAGTGTTTCCATTGACTGTTATGACACCACGTGGTCCGGGCATCTTGAGTTTGAGATAAGCATAGTGTGGCACCACATTGAATCAAGCAAATGCAGTTCGTCCGAGCAGTCCATGATAGCCACTACGAAAGGGGACGATATCAAAGATCAAGTCTTCTCTTCGGAAGTTGTCCGGGGATCCGAAGACAACTTCCAATGTGATTGAGCCCGTGCAGCGGGCCTGTACACCTGGTATTACTCGTTTAAAGGTAGTTTTTGTGGGCTTGATCCTTGATGGATCGATGCCCATCTTGCGGACTGTATCCTGATAGAGTAGGTTGAGGCTGCTACCGTCGTCCATGAGGACTCGTGTGAGGTGGAATCGATCAATGATTGGGTCGAGGACCAGTGCGGTTGAACCGCCATGATGGATACATGTCGGATGGTCCCTACGATCCAAGGTGATCGGGCAGGACAACCATCGGTTGAATTTTTGGGCGACTGGCACTATCGAGTAGACGTCCTTGAGTGCGCGTTTGCGCTCCTTCTTGGGGATATGGGTAACGTATATCATGCTCACCGTTTTAACCTGGGGGGGACTTCTTCTGTCCCCCTATGTTCGGCGGACGGGGCTCCTCATCGTCGTCCTCACTTTGCGACCCCTTTTCCTTGTTCTCGGTATTTAACTTACCGGCCTGTTTTAAGACCCAACAGCTTCTGTTGGTATGATTGGCTAGTTTATCGGGGGTGTCGTGGATCTGACATGGACGATCGAGTATGCGGTCCAAGCTGGATGAGTCGGGATTGCTTCTTTTAAATGGCTTCTTCCGCTGGCCGGACTTGGAGCCACTGAATCCAGCGTTGACCGCTGTGTCATCGGCATTGTCACCATTGTTTCGGCGCTTGTGTCTGTTGTGTTGGGGCTTGCCGTTGCTATTTCTGGCTTCGGAGGTGCCAGGTTCGCTTGGTTATTATTGCTATGGGCTAGCCAGCTATCTTCGCCCGCGCAAAAGCGGGTCATAAGTGCTGTGAGGGCTGCCATGGACTTTGGTTTTTCTTGGCCAAGGTGTCGGGTGAGCCATTCGTCGCGGATGCTATGCTTAAAGATCGCTAAGGCTTCGGCATCCGGACAGTCGAAGATCTGGTTCTTTTTAGTTAGGAACCTAGTCCAGAATTTCTTGGCTGACTCTCCGGGCTGTTGAACTATGTGACTTAAGTCATCGGCATCTGGAGGTCAGACGTATGTACCTTGGAAGTTGTTGCGGAAGGCGTCTTCCAAGTCCTCCCAGCTGCCAATGGAGTTTTCTAGCAGGATGTTTAAGCAGTGCCGAGCTGGTCCCTTGAGTTTTAGCGGGAGGTATTTGATGGCATGAAGATCATCGCCGTGGGCCATATCAATATGGAGAATAAAGTCCTCAATCCATACTGCGGGATCTGTTGTTCCATCATATGATTCGATATTCACGGGTTTAAACCCTTCTGGGAATTCATGATCGATTACTTCATCAGTGAAGCAGAGGGGGTGTGCGGTGCCTCTATATCGGGCCAAGTCATGACGTAGCTCGGATGGAGTCCATTTGCGGTTTTCAACCCGGATGTGGTTATGCTTGTCACGTCCGGCTAGATAGCCATCAACGCTCGTCAGGGCATGCCCCCGTGATCCGTAGATCGATCTGGTCTGTCCTGCTCTATTTTCTAGGTCCTGCCACAAGTCATATGTATATCCCCGGGCTGTTGTGTCCCTACCTTTACGGCGAGGTAGTATAGGCTGGTATTCGGCTTGAGTTGTCATTTTGTCCCGGCCACGTGGTGATCGGTCAGCCACGGTATGCGCTGATGGTACGAGCCCAAGTGCCTCGTCGTCGAATTGAGGTAGAAGTTTGCGCTTCGGGTAACTTTTGATTGGGCGCTCGAGGCCGTATTCTTCGGCTGCCAGGACATTAGTCCACCTGTCATTGAGTAGGTCTTGATCAGCTTGAAGCTGCTGCCGCTAGTTTTTTAGGCTCCTTGAAGTGGCAATTAGCCAGCGCTTATAGCGCTCCTGCTCGAGGGGTTCCTCAGGCACGATAAAGTCTTCGTCGCCGAGGCTCACCTTATCCTCGGGGAGTGGAAGATAATTACTGTCCTCCGAGTCTTTGTTTACGGCCTGTTCATCAGGGCTAACTTGCCCATCTTCCCGATCGTCCTGTTCAGAGGTTGACTTGACGGGGTCTTCTTGGTCTTCGACGTCGTCCGGAATATTGTTGTCTCTCGTGCCGGTATCGCTGTCTTTTCCACGACATGATTTATAGCGGCGCCGCTGACATCAGCGCTTTGGCTGTATCTCTGGAGGTTTTATCCTCAACTGGATCTTTATCGTTATCGCCATTACCCTCCTTGGTTGTATCCTCCATGTACACATCATACGAAGAGGTACCCGTCCAGCGTCCGGTAAACGGCGGGTTTTGGGTCTGCTCTTCTCCGCATCTTCGTCCATATTGTCGATGTCTTTGGAGCCATAATCAAGCATGTCAGTTAAGTCCTTGACAGTGGGTATGAAGTGGGTGGTGGGTGGGACGTAAAATTCCCCGCTCTCAGCCCCTAGTCCGGGTTGGGCATAGTTCGGACGTTGCTCCTCTATAATGATGAGGGATCGCATCAAGTACAGAGCCTCGCTTAAAGGCGAGGTTTGGCCGGGCAGAAGAGAGTTCGTGGAGTACAGCAGGAAGGAGACTCCTTGGCCGAGCTCACACGATGCTGCCTCCGAGGGTTCGGAGCTAGTGTCTGGAGAAGAGTCCGGCTTCATGATGGTTGCCAGCGACACTACTTCCTCCAGCACTGCCGTACCAGACTTAGTGGCCGCAGATAGTCCGGCGGGCTCAAGAATCCCATCTTCGGACCTGGAGATGCACTCCGGATCTAAGGCCAAAGCGGAGGTTGGGGTCGTGAACCCTTGAAAGATCAAGTCTCCTCGGATATCAGCGACATAGTCCAGATTTCCAAAACTAATCTGGTGACCTGGGGCATAGCTGTCAATCTACTCTAGATGGCCAAACGAGTTGGCCCGCAGTGCGAAGCTGCCGAAGACGAAGATCTGGCCGGGGAGAAAAACCTCCCCCAGGGCGGCATGGTTGTAGATGACTAATGGAGCAATCGAACCTTCCGATGACAACACAGCGGAACACTCAATGCAAGCACCAATGTCGGTGTCAAAACCGGCGGACCTCGGGTAGGGGGTCCCAAACTGTGCATCTAAGGTCGATGGTAACATGAGACGGGGGACACGATATTTACCCAGGTTCGGGCCCTCTTGATGGAGGTAATACCCTACTTCCTGCTTGATTGATCTTGATGAATATGATGATTACAAGAGTTGATCTACCACGAGATCGTAAAGGTTAAACCCTAGATGTCTAGCCTGTATGATTGTGATTGCCTCTACGGACTAAACCCTCCGGTTTATATAGACATCGGAGGGGCCTAGGATTGTACAGAGTCGATTTACAGAGGAAGGAATATTCATATACGAAGGCCAAGCTTGCCTTCCGCGCAAAGGAGAGTCACATCCGGACATGGGAGGAAGTCTTCTGTCTTGTATCTTCATGGCCCATCTATCCAGCCCACGTCACATAGCTCGGACGCCCGAGGACCCCTTAATCCAGGACTCCCTCAGCTGTGGCGCGGGAGGACATCTTTGCTGCATTCGAGGTGCGGCGGGACATCTCTTATGCTTCCGCAGCGCAGCCGGACCAGTCTGCTGCATCGACGGCGCGACGGGACCTTTGTGCTGCTTCGGCGGTGCGGCGGGACCTCTCTGCTTCTATGGCCGTGCGTGGGGACATATTGGCTACTTTCGCAGTGAGGCGGGACATGTCTCGTGCTTCCGCTTCTAGGCTCGCATCTCCCTGGTGGCAATCTCTCGACCCAGAATTCATGCTAACCATGGCGGACTCAAGGGAACGATGATGAATTACTTGTTTGTTTTTGTGGATGAGGAGTTGAGGTGGAATTTGTAGTCATCTTGGAGTACTAGTATTTATAACCAAGTAGTAAGATTCTCCTAAGTGGGAAACCGTTTAGGTTTTGATCGGTGTGAACAGGTTTGCAATTTGGAATGTGACAGGACGCGGCCTCCCAATTCTTCTAAAAAAAATTGTGATGGGATGCATGCTCAAAATTTACTGACGGTTATAAGTACGGCAGTATTCCTAGAAGGCGTAACGTGGACACGTATGCCTTCTCGGCTGCGTACGGTCGCATATGTGGCGTTTGCACCATAGGGTGCACCGCAATAGGTAATGTCAGCACACGTCTTGTTCCAACAACTGTGCGTGCTCGTTATTACCATCGCGCACACTTCTTTTATTTAGAATGTGTGTGCCTGTCTAGCGCACACACGCTGATCTATCTAACTGTTTTAGTTTGTTGTGGCTAATCACAAACGGTTCATCCATGTGAGGTGTATGCCATCAATCGCAGACACTTTGATCTGGCTAACCCGTTTCTGTTCTATTGCCTAATCGCAAACATTTAATCCTTCTAAAGCGTATGCACTCAATCACACACACCTTGATCTAGCTGACCGTTTCTTTTCTATTTCCTAATCACAAACAGTTCATCCGAGTGAACCGTATCCTCTATATCGCACATGCCTTCATTAGGCTGCCCGTTTCTTTTGTTCCACCTCATCGCAAATAGTTCATTGGACTGAACCGTATGCCCTGGATCGCACACACAACTTAAATCTGATCCATGTTTGATGGCTCCCCCATCGCAAATGTTTTGCACCTTTTTTGATAGTTCTTTTACACCAGTGTTTGCGATTATTGCATCGCACACAGTTTTGTCGAAGGGTCTTTGATCGTAGTGTCGCGTTAGCATCATTCTGCAGTAGTGAGTGTGTGGGTTCGTGAGTGTTTTTGGGGGGGGGGGGGTCAATCAAAAAATGTAACATATGCAATGTGTGTGAAATAGAGTCCTGGATATATCATATATATAGAGGGGGCGATCCACGAGAAGAGAGTGGAGGTATCATCGGCTTGAGGTATCCATAGAATCGAAGAGAGGGATGATGGTGCGTGTGTGTGTGTGCGCACGCAACCGATAAAGAGTGCCATCGAATTTGTGTGTGCCCACGTCAAAGATATAGAGTGGCTGGCCTACTGGAACATGAGAGGGGACATATGCAGTTTGTTTCTGTGGCATGGATACCTACCTACAGTGCTCGACTGTTGGTGTGTGGTGGGGGGAGACATAATTAACTATAGAGGTTCAATGGCAGGTATATGTGTGGAGGAGGATAGAGGCCTACCTTATGTATTAAGGGAGATCAATCGGGATCCATCCATATGTGTAGGAGAGGAATAAGGTTGGGAGAGAGAGAAATCTAGAGTGTTGGAGGGGGTGGTAGTGGAGTTGCTTCTAACAAATGGTGGGAGAAGCTTGCTAGACAAACGGAGGGCACACCTGCAATATCAATAAGAGAGGGGATGGTTGCCTGTCTGTGCACGTGCGTGTGAGAGATGGTTCAGGAGGCATGCACGAATGATAAGGGGGGCGATATGGCTGGGGTAAGCATACGTAACTACATAGGAAGATCAATCGTCCTTTGTCAGAGAAACGAGAGACATAACTTGTGAGGTACGTTGATCGATGGGTGGGGGTTAAATAGTTAAAGTCGACCTAGGTATATGTAGGGAGATCGATCGGTATACATGCATGTATGTGTCAGAAGCAAATAAGGCCTCGGGAGAAGGATAGAGAGAGAGAGGGATGCATCTAGGAGGTGGTGCGAGAGGCATACTATATCGAGGGGGAAGGAGCGGGTGAGTACGAGATCGATGAAAAGAGTGGTGGGAGTGAGGCATGGACTATGATAAGAGAAGAGGGGAAGCTTGTGTTTGTGGTAGGCACACCTGGCTAGAGAGGCATATCGATCGATGTGTGCCGTCAAGAAGGAGCTGGGGGGGGCTAAACACAGTGGGTGAACGACCTAAAGTGAAAAGACGAATTTGCGCGATGGAGCTAGAGAATGCTGAGGGAGGGTGAGAGATGCCTAGAACGACTCTGACACTGTATCTGATGACTCCAGCTCTAATCGCTCTGCTTTGGCCTTGCTGATTGTCGAAGATCTCATCTCTGACCAAGCTGTTCTACCTGCTGCCAGTGAGATGCTGATGGTCACTGTAGAGGTTCATAATCAGGGTATGAGCTTTGGTCTGTCAAATCACGGTAATCATCTCGTGAACCTCCTTCTTACTGATCCCAACCCCAGAGGAAGTATGGGCAAGGGAAGTACAACTCAGGAGCTCAGCAGAAACCCCGTCTCACCCCGAACCCAAGAGAATTTACCCATAACCATGGATTCCATAACCATAATGGGGGAATTCCGCGTAACCACAATGGCCCTAGGAATGGAAATGGGAATGGAGCATGCAGCAATCAGAACCTCTCTAATCAAGCAATGCCCGCCAAGAAGGACTTGAGTCACATTACTTGTTTCAAGTGCGGGAAGATTGGACACTACGCCACCGAGTGTTCTGAAGCAAAGAATGGGAATGGCAATGGAAACTCTGGGAAGAAGCCCAACCCATTCAACAAGGGACAAGTGAACCACGTGAACATGGAGGAGGTTGAAGAGCATCCTGATGCAGTTATCGGTAAGTTTTTGGTTAAATCATTTACTGCAATAGTTCTTTTTGATACTGGTGCATCGCATTCATACATTTCAAGGGGATTCGTGGATAAATATAAGTTGCCCACCAAGGTACTTAGGACACCCATGTTAGTAAGCTCACCACGAGCGGAGTATATGGCTAGTCAGGGATGTCTTTTGATGCCATTAACCATAGGTAGGCATGTTTTCCCCTCAGATTTGATAATTTTGGAATCCCAAGGATTGGATGTGATACTTGGTATGGATTGGCTATCGATGTATGGAGGAAACATCGATTGCTCCAGTAAGTCAATTTTACTCACCACCCCAGAGGGAAAAGGATCAAGTATGTATCCGGGCATACTCCTAAGAGTACCAACGTAAATTCTCTCATGGGAATTGCTCAAGAAGAAGTGCCTGTAGTGAAGATCGAGACATTGAGTTTATGATAGAGTTATTGCCAGGCACCGGACCGATGTCGAAGAGACCATACCGGATGCCCGCAAATGATCTGGAGGAGATTAAGAAGCAGATCAAGGAGTTGTTGCAGAAAGGTTACGTTCGACGAAGTTGATCACCATGGGGAGCCCCAGTGCTCTTGGTTGAGAAGAAGTATAAGTCTCTGAGAATGGTTGTTGATTATCGGGCATTGAATGAACTAACAATCAAGAACAAGTACCCACTATCGATGATCAATGATTTGTTTGACCAGCTGCAAGGAGCTAAAGTGTTTTCAAAGATCGACCTATGACTAGGATTCCACCAGCTGAAAATTTGAGAAAAGGATATACCTAAGACAGCTTTCACCACAAGGTATGGGCTATATGAGTATACAGTTATGTCATTTGGATTGACTAACTCCCCTGCCTATTTCATGAGTATGATGAATAAGGTGTTCATGGAATTCATGGATAAGTTTGTTGTGGTGTTCATTGATGATATCTTGGTATACTCGAACGATGAAGAGGAACACAAGGAGCATTTGCGTTTGGTTCTTGAGAAGCTCAGGGAACATCAATTATATGCCAAGTTTAGCAAATGTGAGTTTTGGTTGAAGGAAGTTGGATTTCTTGGACATGTTATGTCAGGAAGGTATAGCAGTGGATCCTACCAAGGTTCAATCAGTCACTGAGTGGTTGGCACCCACCTCAGTTGGAGAGATCCGTAGTTTTCTTGGACTCACGGGATACTATCGGAGATTCATTGCGAATTTTTCCAAGATTGTGAAGCCCATGACGGCCTTGCTAAAGAAGGACACCAAGTTCCATTGGACTGAAGAATGTGAAGCAAGTTTCCAGGAGTTGAAGAAACGGTTGACTACGGCCCCAGTGCTGATTCTGCCGGATATACGCAAGGATTTCCAAGTGTATTACGACGCCTCTCGCTTAGGACTTGGAGGAGTACTTATGCAAGACGAAAGAGTTGTTTCATATGCCTCACGACAACTTCGACCGCATGAGTTAAATTATGCCACACACGATTTGGAGTTAGCAGTGGTAGTGCATGCACTCAAGACCTGGAGACATTTTCTTATTGAGAACCATTGTGATGTGTACACGAATCATAAGAGTTTGAAGTACATTTTCACATAGAAGGAGTTGAATCTCAGGCAAAGGAGATGGTTCGAGCTTATCACGGATTATGATATGAAATTGCATTATCATCCAGGAAAGGCCAATGTCATAGCAGACGCTTTGAGCCAGAAGAGTTATGCCAATACCTTCTTAAGTAAAGGATTGCCAAAGGAGTTAGCAGAAGATCTCAGGGAGCTTCGTTTGGAGATTGTTCGTAGAGGTTTTGTTACAACCATGGATGTTCAGTCGACATTGTTGGGAAAGATTCAGGAAGCTCAGAAGGATGACAAAGAAATGGCCGAGATAAAGGAGAAGATGGCTGAAGGCAAAGCCAAAGGTTTTCGTGAGGATGAGCATGACACCCTGTGGTTTGAGGACCGTATATCTGTGCCCAACAATGCAGAGATCAGGAAGTTGATATTACATGAAGCTCATGACTCACTATATTCGATACACCCCAGAAACACCAAGATGTATTTGGATTTGAAGGAGCATTTCTGGTGGACTGGAATGAAGAAGGATATTGCCGAGTATGTAGCCGTATGTGATGTATGTCAGAGAGTCAAGGCAGAACATCAGAAGCCAACAGGATTACTGCAGCCTATGCCGATACCCGAATGGAAGTGGGATAAGCTTGGCATGGATTTTATCACCGGATTACCAAGGACACGATCGGGATATGATTCTATCTGGGTAGTAGTGGATCGTTTGACCAAAGTCGCGCTCACTTTATCCCCGTGAAGACCACCTATACAAGCACGAAGTTGGCCAAGATATATATGACCAGGATCGTATGTCTGCATGGAGTTCCAAGGACCATAGTATCAGATAGAGGGACGAAGTTAACCTCAAAATTTTGGCACCAGCTGTACCAGACTTTGGGAACCAGGGTAGAGTTCAGTACAACATTTCATTCGCAGACAGATGGACAGACTGAGAGAGTAAATCAGATTCTGGAGGACATGTTGAGAGCTTGTGCGCTAGACTATGGGTCTAGTTGGGATGACAACTTTCCCTACGCGGAGTTCTCATACAACAATAGCTACCAGGCCAGTTTGAAGATGGCACCGTTCGAAGCCCATTATGGACGAAGGTGCAGAACACTGTTAATGTGGGATGAAGTTGGAGACCGTCAGTTGTTTGGACCAGATTTGATTAAGGAGTCCGAAGAGAAGGTTAAACTGATACGAGATAGACTGAAGGCAGCACAGTCCCGGCAGAAGAGTTATGCAGATTCAAAATGCAAGGAGGTAGTCTTTGAAATCAGAGACACAGCATATCTGCGAGTATCACCTCTATGAGGAGTTAATCGTTTTGGAGTTAAGTGAAAGTTAGCCCCGAGATTTGTAGGACCGTACCGTGTCTTGGAACGCATGGGAGAGGTTGCCTGCAAGTTGGAATTACCCGAAGGATTGTCAGGAGTTCATGATGTGTTTCACATTTCCCAGTTGAAGAAGTGCCATGCAGAGATGGACAATATCCCTCTGAGAGATACGGTGCCCCTGGAAGCAATTCAGTTGGATGGTGATTTGACATATGAGGACAAACCTGTAAAGATTCTCGACTTTGCCAACCGAGTTACTCGCAGCAAGGTTATCAAGTTTTGCAAAGTTCAGTGGAGTCACCATACCAAGGATGAAGCCACCTGGGAACGAGAGGATGATCTACGCAAGGACAACCCACACCTATTTTCTAGCCAACCCGAATCTCGAGGACGAGATTCATCTTAAGGGGGGGTAGGTTTGTAACATCCCAAATTTTCAATTTGGAATGTTATACATAGGTCATTCATGCATATCATATTTTATTGAATTTTTGCTTTGCGATCCTGAAAATTCTAAGCAACTCAAGGACCCACGGAGAGAGTTGGGAATTTCGTTATTTTCATATTTGAGTTTTCTCAAATTTTGAAAAGAGGATCATTTGGTTTTAATTATTTTCCGCAAAAATATTTCATATTAAAAAAAATATAAGAGGAGATGATATGACTTCTCCAAAATAAATGAAATATTAGAGGAAAAATATTAAAATCAAATAAGTTATTTTATTTGAGTTTTATAGCAATTTTATTAGAATAAGGAAAATTACGTGTTTTTCAAAATTGCATTAGAGGTCTAAAAAATGTTCACTTTGTCCGCAATATTATTAGAGGATCGTGAAAATTTATTTTAGGAATTTTGGATTCCATTAGTATTTGTTTTATTTGTTTTTCTGCGTCAGGATTTTTTTTATTTTTTTTAAGGTAAGCGACCTACCGGGCTGTGTCCGGCCTGAACACTTGAACCGGCCCGCCTTATAAGCCACGCCCCCGCGACCCCGAGGCCCAGCAAGCCACGCCCCTGCCCTAATCCTAAGCCGCCTTGTCGCCGCGCCTTCCTGCCTCCGCCGCGTCGCCGCGTCGCCGTTTCGCCATCCCGCCGCCTCCGCACCCCGCCAACCTCGCCGAGGTAGCCGCCGCCATCAGTTTTCGCAAGAAAATCGTTCAGTTTTTTCGAAACCCTAGTTTGTTTTTTTAGATCGGTTTCTTTTCGGTTTCTCTCGGTTTAGTTAAATCTTGGACTTTCATCCATACGTTCGTTTTAACGAACGTTGTTCATCCGTTAGTTGCAGACAGCGAACGTTCGTTCGTTAGCCTGTTTGTAAGTTTTCATTTTTTTCCAGGGTTTTTCTGTGCTTATTTTCGATCGCAATTTCTGCCCTAATCTTCTTTCTAGTATATCTTTTCGCTCGTTTATCTGAATCAGGTGAAACAAGCTCCTAGATCTTCGTCTTGAAGCCCTCTTTCCATTTAACCAACTTGAACAAGATTTTGGTACTGTAAAATTTGACTTTAGTCCAGATTAGTAATTGGATCTTGTTTCTTTTGTTGTTTGAGTTTCGTTGCTCCGTTTGATTTGATTCTTTTTGCAAACCGGAGTTCTTCAGTTGAACTTTCTGGTTAGATATTCTTATTTGAGTTTTACCCATGCATCTTTGCTGGATTGCTTATGTATGTTATTGTTTGTTTGCGATAGAACACCCGGAGTGCGAAGCGTGCTACTACGAGTCTTTAGGATTTGCAGATCGTCAGCAACGCAAGTAACACTTTGATCATACCCCTTTATCACCCAGTTTTTATGCATTAGTTTCAACCCTCACACATTGCATGAGTAGGACATTTTAACATGTGGGTCTGGGAAGTAGACGATGAGGTAGAACCTATTACCTGTTTTATTATCAAACCCTGGGAGTAACTTCTACATTATGCTTATATTGGCATGCTATGCTTGTAGACGTGGTTTGGGTTTGAGTTTATCCATGACATATGTGAGTTGTTAATTAATGGTTCAACTTAAGGTGGCAACTTTAATACACATCTGGGTGGATTGTTTGTGGGCACCTGGAGAATCCAGTGTTCTCCAATGATATCCCGGAGTACCCGTGTGATCATCCTACGGTCCCCACCCAGGCTCAAAGGGATCATAAGAATATTCATGCTAGAAACTTCCCTGTGCAGCCACAAGCCATTATGGGCTCTGGCATAGTTGAGTATGTTGTGTGACCTCTTTCAGTGGTGGGCTAGCAGATGTAGGGGAAAGTAGGTGTAACAGTCCACCCAGAGTAAAGAGTTAATGCTTCTAAAAGACCGTGTCTCTGTCATCCGTTTCTCAACCACCCTGTAGTGCGAGAAATCCAACGGAGGAGATCGAGTCTTGTGGGGAAAAGTGCGCAAACCTCTGCAGAGTGTATAAACTAATCATGGTTAGCCATGTGCCCTGTTATGGACATCTTGAGTATCTGGTACTTGAATTATTGATTTGATCTCTTCACTCTAAACTAATTTGTTGGAATGCTAATGACTACTTTAATTGGGATTGAGTTGGAGGAACCTTCTCAATGGTGTTTCAACTACCATGATAGTTACATAAAACCATAGAGCCTCCACCAGCCATATATGTAACACCCCGGATGTAACTTTCCCAATTTGTACTCCAACTCTTGCCGTTTCTGGCGTTAAGTTATTTTATTTTCTCGGGTTCGGGTTTTTGTCTCCGTGTGTTGTTATCGTTGTCATGCATCTCATATCATGTCATCATGTGCATTGCATTTGCATACGTGTTCATCTCATGCATTCGAGCTTTTTCCCCGTTGTCCGTTTTGCATTCCGGCATTTCGTTCTCCTCCGGTGGTCATTTCTTCCTTTATTTCGTGTGTGGGGATTAAACATTTCCGGATTGGACCGAGACTTGCCAAGCGGCCTTGGTTTACTACCGGTAGACCGCCTGTCAAGTTTCGTATCATTTGGACTTCGTTTGATACTCCAACGGTTAACCGAGGGGCCATAAAGGCCTCGTGTGTGTTGTAGCCCAACACCCCTCCATTTGGCCCAAAACCCACCTAAACCTGCTCCATCATCTAGAGCGTTCGATCACGATCGCGTGGCCGAAACCGCACCTCATTTGGACTCTCCTAGCTCCCTCTATGCCTATATAAAGTCCTCCTCCGAAATTCGGATCCCCTCCCCGAAACCCTAAAGATCGTCTCCGCCCGGCCGGACATTGTCCGCACCGCGCCGGACACCACCGCCAGCCATTCGCTTCCTGCCACGTCACCGCTGCCAAACCCACCGCCGCCAAAGCCCGCCGCGGCCCGCGGAGGGCCCGCCCGAGCCGCCTACCGGGCCGCGCGCCCCGCGCCCCTCCTCCGCAAATCTGTCGGCGCTGCCCAGCCGTCCGCCGCCGCCGTCCCGATTCACCGGCGCCGCCCCGCTGCCGCACCGGGCGCCACCGCGCCACCGCAGGACGCCGCACCACCGCCGTCCGGGCCCGCGCCCCTCGCCGCCCTCGGTTCCCGTGCCCGGCCGCGCCTCCCCGGTTCTCCAAGTCCGGCCACCATGTCCGTCCACTCCGGCGAAGATCCGGCCACCATCCTCGCCATCTCCAGCGAGCAGCGCGGCCACCTCGGATTGCGTGCCGCGATCCAGATCTGGCCGTGAACAGTAAACCCTAGGTCAAATTTCTTCTATGTCCCCAAAATCCCAGATCGATGTGCCCATGTTCTTAGCCTCGTAACTTTGCATCCGTAGCTTCGATTCATGCATATAGCATATCAAAAATTTCATCTCAGAGAGTACATCATTTCATTCCATTGCATCATTTTGATTTGAGTTCATCTTGATGCCCGAAATGCTGTTAGAAGAGGGCTACTTGAGTTAATTGTCAGATCTGCTAATCCATTTAGCTTTTTGTCATTTTTGCCATGATTATGGTGTGCATGATATGCCCTGATGCTCTACATATGTTTTGTTAAGGGTTTTGCCATCTCTCCAGAGGTGCAACCCATGTATTTCTGTGATGTGTGTGGTGACTAGTGCAAGCTTGCCAAGTGAGGCACTTGGTAATTCTGATTTCAGGGACTTAGCAATTCCACAGTCCTTGAGCTGTTTATCTCATGTTGTCATATGTTCATGTTGTTTCCTAGTGATCCGTGCCTCTTTTGAGGATGATCAGTAAGGATGTTTTATTAATCCTGTAGTGCTCTATCCATCCATGTCTTTGTTTGCAATTATGAAGCACCCTAGCTTGAGTCAATCGAGCTCTACTTTTGCTACTTTGTGAATCTGGGCAGATTGTCAACTTGTTTGCAATTTTGCCGATGATGTTGTAGTTGATCCGTGCATGCTATGCTTTTGTTCTTGCCATGTATGTCTTGAATTTTGTGTATTCTTGATGGGTGTATGCTTAGCTTATCATGACTAGCTTCGTAGTGAGTGCATCGAGCTCGTAAACATGCCTACTTGAGTTATGTTTCAGCATGTGTCAGTTTTCACTAAGTCTGAAAACTGATTATGTTTTTTGCTATGTTCACATGCTTGCAATTGTATTTTGTGATCCCTTTTGGCTCAAGGTCACTAAAGGACTTTTGTTAAGCTCTTTGAGTACCTCCATGCCATGCTTTACTTTGCCATGTTCAGGTCTTGTAGCATGTAGTTTTGTTGCCCCGAAGAGTGCTACCTGATCTGAAATTTCAGACAAGTGTTAATTTCACTAAGTCTGAGATCTGTTTACCATATGCATTTTTGCCATGCTTGTTTGAACCTGTTAATGGATGAATTGGCCATATCTCAGTGCTAGACTTTTGTTAAGAATCTTGAGTGCATCCCTTCCATGTATTTTGTTGTCATGTTTGGGTGTTTTAGCATGTTCATCTCTTTGCATTTAGATGGCTACTCGCTATATATCGCAGACCGGTGTCATATTTGATTTGCTTGCCATTTCCAAACCGTAACTCCGATTCCGGCGTTCTTTATATCGTTTTCAAACGATTTCATCTCATCTTTCCAGTGGCACATTTGGATTTCCAATTTGAGGCCAGGTTCATGCATTTCCTGTCAAATCTTTCATATGCATCCCGCATCGCATCCCGCGTAGCATATCATCATTGCATCATATTGTTTGATCCTTGCACGTGGTTGATTGTGCCCTTGTTGCTTGTTTGTCTTGTTTGGATAGATCCGGGAGATGAGTTCGCTAACGAGGAGCCCGTTAAGTTTGCTTTCGAGGATCCAGTCAACTCTGACAACTTTGCAGGCAAGATGATCATACCCTCGAAATCACTACTATCTTTGCTATGCTAGATTGCTTGCTCTTTTGCTATGCCAATGCTACGATGGCTACCATTTGCTTTCAAGCCTCCCAAATTTCTATGTCAAACCTCTAACCCACCATGTCCTAGCAAACCGTTGATTGGCTATGTTACCGCTTTGCTCAGCCCCTCTTATAGTGTTGCTAGTTGCAGGTGAAGATTGGAGACTGTTCCTTGTTGGAACATTTATTTACTTGTTGGGATATAATTATATTATCTTGTTACCTTAATGCATCTATATACTTGGTAAAGGGTGGAAGGCTCGGCCTCTCGCCTAGTGTTTTGTTCCACTCTTGCCGCCTTAGTTTCCGTCATATCGGTGTTATGTTCCCGGATTTTTGCGTTCCTTACGCGGTTGGGTTATAATGGGAACCCCTTGAATGTTCGCCTTGATTAAAGCTTTTCCAGCAATGTCCAACCTTGGTTTTACCATTTGCCACCTAGCCCCTTTTCCCCTTGGGTTTCCGGAGCCCAAGGGTCATCTTATTTTAAACCCTCCCGGGCCAGTGCTCCTCTGAGTGTTGGTCCAACCTAGAGCCCCTTCCAGCGCCACCTCGGGGAAACTCGAGGGCTGGTTTTAGTTGTACGGATTGCTTATCTGAGTGTGCCCTGAGAACGAGATATGTGCAGCTCCTATCGGGATTTGTAGGCACATTCGGGCGGTGTTGCTAGTCTTGTTTTAACCCGTCGAAGTGTCTTGAAGAACCGAGGTACTGAGTCTGATCGGAACGTCTCGGGAGGAGGTCTATTCCTTCGTTGACCGTGAGAGCTTGTCATGGGCTAAGTTGGGACTCCCCTGCAGGGATTTGAACTATCGAAAGCCGTGCCCGCGGTTATGGGCAGATGGGAATTTGTTAATGTCCGGTTGTAGATATCTTGAACCTTAACTTAATTAAAATGAATCAACCGTGTGTGTTACCGTGATGGCCTCTTCTCGGCAGAGTCCGGGAAGTGGACACGGTGTTGGAGTAATGTTTGCGCAGGTTGTCCTCTAGTTTCTCGCTCACGCTTTGCCTCCTCTTCTCGCTCTCTTTTGTGAATAAGTTAGCCACCATATGTGCTAGTCGCTTGCTGCAGCTCCACATATATTTTTTACCTTGCCTTACCTATAAGCTTAAATAGTCTTGACCGCGAGGGTGTGAGATTGCTGAGTCCCTGTGGCTCACAGATTACTATTACACCAGATGCAGGGCCTGATGATTCCGCTCCAGGTGACGCGCTCGAGCTCAAGTGGGAGTTCGACGAGGACTCTCAACGTTACTATGTTTCCTTTCCTGATGATCAGTAGTGGTGCCCAGTTGGGGGTGGTCGGGACTGTGTCGCATGTTGGGTTATCTTTTATTTTGGCGCCGTAGTCGGGCCATGAGTGTTTGGATGATGTATGTTATTTATGTACTTGATTGACATGGCGAGTGTAAGCCAACTATGTTATCCCTTTTTTTATTATCTATATTACATGGGATGTTTGTGATGATTGCCTGACTTGCGACATATGCCTTCAATGCCATTATGCCTCTAAGTCGTGCCTCGACACGTGGGAGATATAGTCGCATCGAGGGTGTTACAATATAAGCATGTAGTGATAGCATTTATCTGTTCATTGTTCTCTTATGTTACTTTGCCAGCATATTTCATGTGCTGACCCGTTTTCAGGCTGCAACGTATCATGTTGCAGACTTTTCAGACGACAAGTAAGATGCCCTACGTCGTTTGTCATGCACTCAGCGATGCCGTTGGAGTTGATGGACTCACTTTATCTTCCACGCCTTCCGCTGTTATCGTAATTAGATGGCCTTAGGCCATACTTATTATAGTAAGTTCTCTTTTGATACATTCGATGTAATAAGTGTGTGATTGCTACTCTGTTATAAATCCTTCGAAGTACTGTGTGTGTCAGCATTACCGATCCAGGGATGACATTGAAGCACAAAGACTTGACCATTTGAGGTCGGGTCGCTACAGAATGTGAGCAGGTGATGGCAGTATCAAGCGGAGTAAAAACACGGTCTTCAAAAAAAGAGTGCTACCTCTTGGTGGAGATAGCACCCCGGTTGTACATGCACGAGTACCAGCCCTACCACACATAACCAAGACTCTCGCAGACTTTACCCCTATTGCAATGGACAGAGAACCAGCTTCACCCAATCTAACCCCAACCACAGCAGATAGTAACCCAGTTCCTGTTGACACAACACCATCTCAACAACGGAGCTCCCAAACAAGAGAAGTTAGTAAGGCGGTTGCAGTGCCCAAAGCGCCAGTACTACCACGGCAGACCCCAACTCCACCAGTTAGTACACCTATAGTACACCTATTCCTGTGGAGGAAGCACAACCAACATCTATTGCATTTGATGTTGTTAAATCCTATGTGCGTATCTTCCCATCTTGGAAATATTATACTGAAGACGAAGGAAAATGCCAATTGCAGGTGTTTGTCCAGGAGTTATGTGTAAGTAATGTTATTCATGGCAATTACTTTGCTTTGTGCCATACATTCTACCTCCATGATGGTTATAATACAGCAAATTTTCCCACTTTACTCTATAGAGAAGGACCGATTTGGAAACTCAGGATGAGGTAACCTATGCCAATACCTCTGCTATCTTCAAGAATGCTTGGTGGCAGTATCAGAATTACCTGAAGAAAAGATACTTCACTAGCAAAGAAGCTCATCAAATTCCCTTACATTCTCCTAAGACACATTTACTGGACGATGACTGGGAACGCCTTGTTCTGTACTGGTCCGGAACAAAGAATGTGGTAAGGTCTATGAACTCATTTTATTTTAGGTACTATAAGCCTGCGTCTTACTGTACTCTGTTCATGTAGAACAAGTGCTTTAACCTGAAGAACAATTGTTCTCATTTAAGATTTCATTGCTATCGTGCATACTACTTTGCTCTTGTATCACTATACTTACTCATACAAACTTATTTTTAAATTGAATGATCCAATCGAAACTCCAATGGCACAACAGGTATGTTTATGCATGTTCCTTTAACAGGTTTGCTCTTATAAATAGCTCTGTTGATTTCAATTTTAATTGTGTATACAGTTGACTTCTCATATCATGCACATTACTAGCATCACAACAGGGCCAATAGTGTTGTTGTACATGTAGACCCGTGGTACCCATCTAAAATCTTGTTGTGCCATGTAGTTTCCCATGCTTTGTATTCTTTCAGTGCTGCTTTCTCTTGAACTGATATGATTTCAACTGTGTCTCTATTTTGATTTGGCAAGACAATGCAGTGACCATAGGACATAGATATATGTTTGTTTCATGCTTTTATAATGTACTACTCCCTCCGTCCCAAAATAAGTGACTCAACTTTATAGTAGCTTTATACAAAGTTAGTATAAACTTAAGTCACTTATTTTGGGACGGAAGGGGTACTTGGCAATAGAAGACTTGGTAGTTTAATCTTGTCCACCTTACTAATGAACTAGTTCACCGAAATGAGTTTCATATACTAGTACATGCTAAACCTGTTATGTGTTTTGTTGTTTCTTCTTTTAGAATGTTGACAGAATATTGGGGAACATTGCCTTATTATGCAACGGTAGAGGAAGTAATGCAGATAAGGTTTAGGATAGTGAGACATCCTTGTTGGTCTCCAACAAAGCTGATAAAATAGCTAAGGAAAACAATCTTGAAGACAGTGATACAACCCCAAAGTCTTGTCTTGGTTTAGTGTTCGAGTTACTGGCCACTACCACTCGCACATGCTATTCAAACTCACTGTCTGAATCAGTTCGGTTTCTTGAGTCTCAACTACAAGATGAAAGACATCGATCAGCTGTGCTACGACAAGAAGCGGAAGGACTGCGGAAGTCCCTGGAGCATTCAGATGCAAACTTTCTGGTGCAACAGCAAGCGTTGGAGGATTTTAGCTCCAAACAAAACAAAGCTAATAAGCTTGCTAAGCTTATTGCCAACATGGTGGATACCAAGGATAACGTTTCTTGAACTCTTCTGAAGTTGTTTCAGTTATGGACTTGTTTTTCTGCCGCGTTTATTTGCACCGGTGGCCAATTTTGATGGCCAGTATATGTAATACGCTGCTTTGTTCCCTATATTTGCACTGGTGGCGAACTTTGATGCCCAGTGGATGTAATATGTGTAATAGCTGTAATAGGCTAGCGTTAGTTGCTTGCTTATTTATTTACTTATTGTCTTGTTTAGTTGCTTGCTTGTAGTCATTGCAGTTCTTTTTCCATGATTTTCTAGTGGCCACATTAACCTATTTTTGGTAACTAGGCCACAATAATCATGGCAACACACGGACTGTTGTAACCATGGGCCTCCTGTGGGACGTAGGATCCATGGGCCTTCTATGGGCCATACGATCCATGGGCCTTGTACGGGGTGTATGATCCATGGGCCTTCTACGGGCTGTATGATCTATGGGCTTTCTACGGGCCATAGGATCCGTGGGCCTTGTATGGGCCGTAGGATCCATGGGCCTTCTACGGGGCGTATAATCATTTCGACAAACATGTTCCTTACTATCCGTGGACCATAACGGGCCGTTAATAGGCCGTATTTGATAATGCTATGCAAACACCCCAATGTGTTAACGGGCCCCAAATGGCACGAATGTAACCACGCGCTGAATTTGGCCCACGAACGGAACATGCCAAGAACGGACCGTAACTTACCGAATTCTAGAAATGAGTCCAAGAATAAATGGCCCTTAGAAGGCCAAAAGTTAACACGGGCTGGAAACGGCCGACAGAATAATGGGCCGTTAATGGGTATAAAGTGATACACTGTTCATTATGGGCCAGTTTCATCTTGGGCCTTTAATGGGCCCAGAGTTACAAAGGGCCTCATATGGGCCGAAATACCTCATGGGCCATACATGGGCCGGAAGTTACAACAGGCTGGAATCATATTGGACGGCCTAGATGTAGCTACTGGGCTTAATTCCGATAGGCCGTAATGGGCTGGGAGTTATCGGGCCATAAATGGGCTATATTCGAACATGCCGTTAATAGGCTTTCCATGGTCCGGCCCGTTACCTTTTGACCAAGTCAAATGGGCCGGCCTTTTTACCGGAATGGGCCTCTGTTGGGCCGTGCCACGTGTCGACATATCATAGGCGCCTCATCTCCAATGAGTGGATGACATCTATCCCAACGGTGAGGCAACACCTGTTTCCTCCGGCCAATGAGAATTTTACACGTGGAAAATCCCATCGGTCCGGGCTGTTAACGGGTTATCGGAACCAAAACCAGACCCGATAGTTTAACGGTGACCCGTTACGGTGGATGCCATGTGTCGGTCACCGTTGATGAAAACACTTCCATGACTCGCCATTTATCGTCATGGAAGTGGACACTTCCGTGATGATAATTTTGGTAATGTCATGGAACACTTCAACGACAGCACAAGTACGACTATCTTAATTCTATCATAAAGTCATCATGGATGTACATACATGACAGAAAACGTGACCTACTGTGACAAACACGTATCATCACAGAAGTGTCTTTTTTTGTAGTGTCATCCTCATTGGTGCCTCTTTGTCAGTGCAACAAACCCTGGGTCCGTTGCCCAGACTGTGCACCGGCACGGGAGCAAGTTTACAGCACCAAGGACAGGCCAAAGTATAGGAAATCAAGATTCTCAGAAGGTCGACATGCAGATCAAGAGGACCAAGACCAAGCTAGAGAAGCAAGAAACCACCAGGAGAAAAGTCTCCCTTGCTGGGCAGGCGAGCCCGGCAAGGACGGTGTCGTGGTTTTGTCACGGCAGATGTCCTTGTAAAAGGACTTAGTCATGGAGCCATCGCTACGGGTTAGCTTAAAGGGGTTAAACCGGACAAGGGACACGAGAGTTTTATACTAGTTCGTCCTCTTACGATGAAGGTAAAAGCCTACATCTAGTTGTGATGGAATTGTTGGGGTTTCGATGACCAGGGAGCGAATCCACTTTGTCTGGCTCTCGAGTTGTTGTTGTGTGTTGTCCCTAAACCGCCGCGGGTCGCCCCTTTATATACATAGGTCGACACCCGTCGGTTTACAGAGTCCCGAGGCCGGATCGTTAACGTATCCAACTCGGTCTCTATCCTTCCTATCTTACAATGCAAGTTACATGAGAAAGTCGGTTTACATCTACAGGCCTTAACCCGCCTTTGGGCCTCGGGCCTTCATAAAGCGCCACCATCCTCACATCTTCATGGGCTTCTAATCTTCATGGAGTTAGCCCGGCTACTCCTGGCCGGTTTACATCCAGTAGTAATATCCCCAACATTAGGCCCCAGATTGATTTGAACTTCTTCATGTCAATCTTCAACACTTAGAAGAATTCCTCCTTTGCATCTTCACCTTGATATTGTAAACTGCCGTGACGTCATCCTCCAGGATCATGATAAATCGCCAGGACGTCACTTGTTATATAAAAATTATACATCTCACCTTCTGTTAATGAGCGTCCGACAATCGAGGCGACCGCTCCGTTATATATCCAATTTTTGGCTCCTTGATTGTCGCGCCTATCACGTCTCCATTTACCTTATAAATAGGGCCAATAGTTATTTTCTTTTCCTCCCTTCGTCTCCTCGCTTCTTCTTCCTCCTCACGACGTCCCTGCACCCGAGCACCGCTGCCGTCGTCGAGCTTCGCCTCTGCATCAAACTTGGCCGATGCATCGACCTGGTTGCATCAGAAAGACGCGGCACACCTCCGCTACCTCAACAGCTGTTGTAAGCCTTTCCTTCTTTCCTCTATAGATCCATTAGGGTTCATGCGGGTTCATGTCGCTCTTCACGTGTTCTTCGTCAACCCATAGATAACAGAGCTTGATCTTGACGTGTTCCGCACAGTAGCTATGGTACTCCTTGTCTTGGCCATTTAAACCAAACCTTAAAGACCTAATAACCTGATCTGGACCTTTTGTGAACTGCTTCGGTACCAAACATTTTTAAGTCTCAATATTTTCCCTTTTCCTGACTTACGGTAGATCCAAAATTTCAATGCAATCTTTCGAAACCTGTTTTACCTTACGTACTCATTCTTGCCTTAGATCTGTATCTTCCTTATCCGCATATGCGGTTTATCCTTGTAGAAAGTAATCTATCATATACCATTAGTCCCCTTGTAAACCACCAATCCCTTTATCTCCGTTGTCATACTCCGGTTTAATAATATGTGTATACCTATGTTTCTGCTTATCGCTTTATCATTCATAATTGCATCAGCCTCCGGTTTACCAATTTCACATACTTGGATTCCTTTTCCCTGTTGTACCTTATGCATCACCATGAATGAATCGTAAACCAGCATTATTTTCTTCCCAGCTTTTCACTTGCAATGGCCAAGCAGTTTTATTCCTGCAACTAGGTCCCTTCCTAGATTACTGAGGAGCAACTGAATGGAATGGTTAAGATCGGTACCTTACCACAGAAAAATGAAATCCGATGGCGAGTTCCTGGGCCGAAAAATCCTCCTACCCCCAAAAACAGAATGAAGTGGTGGTGATTGTTGATCATATAGGCCGTGACTTTAAGCTGCCCGGATCAAAGTTTTTTCGAGATGTACTTGCTAGCTTTCAGCTACATCCTCAAGATATTGGACCCAACTCGGTATCCAATGATGAGGACATCAATACCATTGTTACACCCACAGCCCCTACTGTTACATATACTGGACCAATTATCAGGGCTCGCGCACGCCAATTAAATTACCAGGTACTTTCGTTTCTTGGTAATGATTCTAATGTTCATGAGATTATGATGCTGCCTAAATTGGATACATTTGTTTTGCTTACAAATGAAGGGCCTAGCTTGTAGAAGGATGAACATTGGAGCAAGAACACGCATGGAGTTGATGGCATGCGCAAGGGATCAAGAACGGAGTTACAAGTGATGATTTCAGGACTTTGAAGCCGCCATAAGGAGTGCATGAAGCCTTGGACGAAATATACAAGATGCCACTTCATAATATTCGTCCATAGGCTATTCTAGGTGCTGCGTCACCTTATTAATGGGCCAGGCCCATGTAATTTCGAAATACTTAAGTATAGGGCTATTTTTAGAGTCCGGATGTGTGGGGAAAACAAGAGTTAGGGTTGGTTTCGGACCCCACCCTCAAGGGCCACGAAATTCCCCTCTCTTCCTCCATATATACAGCCCTTAGGGCATCGTTTAGACTTTGGGTTTTGTTTAGATTAAAAGTTCGCCATAGCTGCAACTTCGCGTACTTCGTTTGTGTCCAACGACCAGACCAAGACGTCACAGAACCCCACCTTGATCAATAAAGCTTTCATCTTATATTCGCAATATCCAGATTGCAATCTCAGTTTCTTGCTTGTTCTTCGTTTGCTCGCAGGAAACAGGCCCTCGTGGTCAGGTTGATCGTGCTCCGGCGTGGTCAATAACCCTCAAGTTGGTTTAGCGATTGCTAAGGCGCGACGTCTCGCACGTTCGTAGTCGGATCGTCAAGGTCTACTCCCACAGAAAACGATAGCCACCATCTCATTGAAACATCGGGACACCTTAGCCTCTATCATTGCCTCTATCAAGTGTTCCGTATCAGATTTCCAGGTTGCTCGTTGAATTTCCTCATGCGAAACTTCACAGTCACCCAAAAGAGTGGAATCAAACATGGTTCTACTACAGAGACACCTCTGCTGAAGATGAAAACCCTCTGCCGGGTTATCGTGCTCACCGGCTTGCTAATACTCATCTACTTCCGCAACGACCAAGTGCCCAGGAACGGGCCTCGTACGCACCTCAACTCGCCAAGCTGAGAGCCTTCCTGGCCAACGGTTTAACAGGCGTGGACTTCGTCCGTTGCTGGATATCCTGGAGCATTTTGCCGTTAAGTCGCCGCTCCGGCTTAATGTGTGAGTATACTGCTGACGTTCAAGACTCTCAACGTCATATCAATATACAGTTTTTTCATAGATTAGATCGAGGTCTGTTCTTCATACTACAGTCCACGAAAAAGCCACAAAAAAATTAGGGTTAGTTTCATCATATTCGAACCATCTGAAGCCTTGCATAATCTTTTTAGGGTTTGCTTTGT